>NC_064634.1:210834189-211137220 GCF_023864275.1 Schistocerca cancellata
GCATGAATTACCGTCCGTCACACACTGCAAAGTGTTTTGTAGTGAATCGACTTTGATATAGAGGTAGATTGAATTGAATGCCATTAATTATTTCCCGTTGGATATTGTTGTTGAAGAGAGATAGAGTTCACGAAGTAGTAATACTTGTACACACAGTGACAATTTTTTTATGTCCGTCAGCGTAGGATATGTTCCATAAATACACAACACTTTTACGTCAGCGTTACAGACTTTCGAATCTATCCAATGGCCCTTCAAATGGTTCAAATGGCTCTGAGCACTATAGGACTTAACATATGTGGTCATCAGCCCCCTAGAACTTAGAACTACTTAAACCTAACTAACCTAAGGACATCACACACATCCATGCCCGAGGCAGAATTCGAACCTGCGACCGTAGCAGTCGCGCGGTTCCGGACTGATGGCCCTTCATTAATACAGTTTTGCAGTCAGTGAAGGAACATGCCAACTCGAATAACATGAAATTTAAGAGTAATTAAGAAGCACCTGTTTGAATGTAACAGTACCTTAGGGTCCCGTAAGTGTTTAAAAGTATTGCTGCAGTGTAAAGAGGCAAGAATCCGCCAGGGTAGCTGAGAGCGCTAATGAGCCGCTTCCTGGACTCGGAAAGGCACCCTGGCCCCGGATCGAATCAGCCTGGCGGATTAACGACTAGGGCCGGCATGCCAGCCAGCCTGCATGTGGTTTCTAGACGGTTTTCCACATCCCGCTAGGTGAATACCGGACTGGTCCCCACGTTCCGTCTCAGTTACACGTCTCGCAGACATTTGCAGCCCGTTCACACTATTGCATGGTTTACATTAAATGCAGACAGCTGGGGTACTCTAATTCTGTCCCAGGGGGTTCGGGGTTGCGGCAGGAAGGGCATCCGGCCACCCTTTGCAACAAACACTGCCAAATCCATAGTAACACGCCCGACCCCGCGTGACGCGGGACAAAGGCCCCAACACAGGAAGAAAGTGTAAAGAGGCAAGAAGGAATTTAGCTCGAAGACACCATGCCCTAAACGGATGTTTTACTGTCATTAATAGAAAGTGTACTGCCTAACGCCTTGAGTGTGACTTAACTGCCAATCCGTTAATATTACACTGAATCAAGGCTTTCCAATTAGGATACTTCAATCGCGTTTTCTATTGTGCGAATAATGGGATAATGTGAAACAACCCTCTATATAAGGGCGTGTGGTAGAATTTTTTACTGTACTGTAATCATTCTTACAGACTTTAATTAAATTTTCGTCGGTGCTTCCAATAAATGAAACATACACAGCGCGACCCTTACACCAAAAGAACAAAAAATTTAAGTAAAAATGGCCTCTAAAATGCGTAACTTAAGAGCTACAAGCACTTTTTGGTCTTCTACTGCAATAAATTTTGGGAGGAGCTAGTAAGGACCACATCAAATAAAGAAATCCAGCAAACATGGGTAAACTACTGCTTTAAGTTAATGAGCACTTCTTCATCATCGATATGGGCGAAACACATATCTTCTACTGTACAAGTGCTCATACCTCTTAAGGTATGCATTTTAGAGCCCATGTTTACAAGGTTTTTTTCCTTGTTTTCATGTAAGGAATCTGTCCTTAAAGCTAGTCGGGGTTTTTCTTTCCGGACCTCTTGTATATAGATTAAGAGTTCAAATTTTAAAATGTGTGTGAAATCTTATGGGACTTAACTGCTAAGGTCATCAGTCCCTAAGCTTACACACTACTTAACCTAAATTATCCTAAGGACAGACACACACAGCCATGCCCGAGGAAGGACTCGAACATCCGCCGGGACCAGCCGCACAGTCAATGACTGCAGCGCCTAATCCCGCGCGGCGATTAAGAGTTCATCTTAGTACAGCTATCATGTAAAGACTGAATTTCTTAATTATCAAAGTACAAGGCTCATCAGACAATAATAATTATATAGTTTATTTCAATCCATAAGCAAAATTACTTATGGAGCTTATCATAAAAAAGACCCTTGTTTGTCTACGTGAAGTTTGGATTCTTAACTGTTGCTGTAAGTACTACGTCAACATTAATACATTCTTAGTTTAGTTTTTCCTGCTATTACTACAGATTCTAAGAATTAAAGCAGAACTGTGAAATATGGTACTGGGTTGGAGGCGACTGAATGATCTTGAACGTCCTTGGGTACGACTACTCGAAGTATGAGAGGTATGTAGATGTACCTGGTCTCCGGCATTTAACACACTGTTGATGAGAAAATAGCTATAATCATATTGTTGGCATAGCTGGAGGAGCAAGCGTGCTGCACGACTGCGTGAGCCCATTACAGCGCAAAGTGGTCGACGGGACAGAAACACGCAAGCTTTCGGGACGTCATACGACTTGAGAAATTCCCAAATCTTGAAGACGCTGTCAACAGCTACGCTACGCTAACATTCGTGCCGTAAGCATTGAGATATGACCATGCGAAGTGGCCCGATGATTAAAGCACTGGACTTCTAACAGCATTGAGCGCGGTTGAGATCTCCGAATGGCACCAGATTTACGTTTTTGCTTGATTTCTCAAAACTAATTAAGGCGAGTCGCAAGATAGCGCTTTTAAAAGTGTCACAATTCATTTCTTTCACTCCTGTCTTATCCAATTATACTGTACTTCTTCCTCTCTGTAGGAGGAACGTTACTCAACATTGATCCTTAATTTTTAACGATATATTCTCCTGAAGGGTACATTGATCTTGCCTAAAAATGTTGCATAAAACAACATGTAGTCCATCATGGCGTACGAGTTAGCATCTTTGAAATTTCGTAGGTTCTGGAACTGATTATAATCATTATTTAGATTTTTAATAAAAAGCATCACTTAAAATAGACAAAAATTTATGGTACATGGACTCACACTCACTCTGTCAACAATCACATTACAAGAGAGTGGAGGAGCGGATGCAGTTTCAGGATACAGTATCACTCAAACGTATTTCGTAGTTGAACTAGTAGGTTGGTAAGGTTTAGGTACACCGGTTGTTCAGACAGAAGAATGCTTAACCTCGCAAGGGTTACATGTATTTATATTTGGGTGCAGGTAAGCATGGACGTAAGCCGCAAACATTGCTTCCAGGGGGTTAGTAAGTGTTTTATAGAATGGGAAGACTGCAACTAACTGACCTACATAACGTAAATGTAATTCTAATATGTTTATTTACTTACAGCTATGCCTAAAACTAAAGAATATTCAGTAGATCGCAGGAAAGCTGTCTTAACAACACTGAGTCAAGACCGAACTCAATCCTTTGTTGCAAAGGTGTTTGGCATCTCACAAGAGCCTGGGAGTATCTGGGTATTTATTCAGGAAAAGAGGGGGACGGTAAAGAACGATGCACAAAGTTGTCGGCACTGTAAAACCACCGAAGAAGAAGACAGGTGACAAGTTCATCCGAATACAACCGATGGGTGATACCAAAAAATTGGACCTAAACGTACGATGATCTACAGGTAAAGCACGAGGTCAAGATACATGTGTCGACAGTTAAACGTCGCTTAGGAGCTATAAAACTGAATGACAGGGCGACCTTCTCTAAAACATATGATAGGTGCGAAAAATAGGAAGGCCAGACTGCAGTTTGCTAAAAAGGCATGAGTCATGGACCACTGGAGATTGGACAAAACTCCTGTGGAATGATGAAAGCAAGTTCAATCTCTTCTTATCAGACGGGATACTGTACGTTCGAAGCCCGAAAGACCAGAGGAATGACAGGAGGTACCCATCACGAAGCACAGTGGTGAATGTACCAAGGTCTGGGCAGTTTCTCAGGAAGTGGTGTAGTGCCTCTCTTCGAAAGTCATGTAATGGAGAGTCTGAATTGTGATGAAATATTAATAGACCATTTGATACCCCGTGGAAGACGAAATATGTCTCGTAATTAAAAGTTGTAGCATGACAACGGTCCGAAGCCATTTCTCGCCATTTAAAGGCAGTTCTGAAGCAGCACAAAGTAATTCGAATGGCGAAGCCATACTCCAGACTCCATATAACATCTTTGGACAAAGCTGGACAGATGCGTTCACCAACAACACTGCACCAACCAGGTGGCTTTCTACAAAGAATTGTGTGAGAAACGGAAGAAGATTTCTCAGGCATGATTGGCCAAACTCGTTGATTCTATGCCATGCAGGTATGCTACAGTAATACACACAAAGGGCTATGCAACCAAGTGTTGAGACAAGAACATTATTGGCCAAGATTTATTATTGTTTTCCTTCTGTTTGGTTCTAATAAAATACTTTTAAGCCTATGCAGTTTGTTCATTTGTGTTTTATTATTGAGGCAAATATTAGAATTTTATAATACATGTAATAAAATAAAGTACACATAATAGGGATTTGGTAATTAAGTTTATTCATTTAAAGTTTCTCCTATTTGTTTTCCGGATTTATTGTCCATGCAAAATATTTCTAAGCGATACTGTACTTCGTTGCCCCGAGAATGGGAACCTACCCTAATAAAGGCGAATAATTAGCAGTGATAAGTGGCTTTACAGTGTGGGAGTCACTGGGAATCACTGCCTCAATGCAAACAAAGTGTATCCATATTCTGCTATACATCCCCTTGTTTAGAGCTGTTTATTGTTGTTGATGTGAATTTCTTGAGAAATCAGTACATGGACGGAGTGACTTTGGAGAATCTTTAGATAGTAATAGCTCTCAGGCCTCCTTATGCTGTTGCTGTAAAGTAGGCTAACAGTGGAGAGCCGAACGTACCCGTATTGAATTGTGAGCCCTGATAAAGCCTACTTGATGAATACTGAACCTTGCAGCCCTGAGGCGAAGGAGAGCAGTACCGCTGCATCTATGTGGCTTTGATCATAAAGGACAAAAATGCTGATGTTTCCATAGATCTCTGCGCAGTATCCTCGGTAGACATTTGTAATGAAACTGATCGCGTCTGTTCCTTGTATAAACACCGGCTCCATATTTCCAAACATGCTGAATAACCGCTTGCTTCAAGTTTACTTCGAAGACTTGTAGAGGGAATTCCGCGAACTGAAATTACGCCTACTTCTTAGTTTATTACTGTCGTATGCCTTGTTCAGTCCATATACCCACTACATGGCAGAACCTGTGTACCACATATTTACGTACATTTATGACATCTGTGTAGTGACCCAACGCAACAGTCTTCCAGAGCCGGCCGGTGTGGCCGTGTGGTTCTAGGCGCTTCAGTTTGGAATCGCTTGACCGCTGCGGTCGCAGGTTGGAACCCTGCCTCGGGCATGGATGTGTGTGATGTTCTTAGGTTAGTTAGGTTTAAGTAGTTCTAAGTTCTAGGGGACTGATGACCTCAGATGTTGAGTCCCATAGTGCTCAGAGCCATTTGAACCAGTCTTCCAGAAGCAGAAGGAAAGCTGAGACAGGAACCACGTGTATTACAAATTTCAGATGCTGGAAATTAAAACCATACACATTGAGGACAGATATTAGTATTTTGCATGCCCATCCTTTTAGGCTCTGGGACGACGGCCGTTTACTATCGTGACAAGTAAATAAAAACACCTATAGCCGTCCTTATAATTTGATTTTATTTTGTCGCTACCAGTTGCAGCGCTTCAGTGCGTCATCTTCAGGCTGTTTTTGATGCGATACAGGTTGATATGATCCCCATGCATACCACATCTGTTGCCAGCATTACTGGATACACAGATAATCAAAAACTTCTGTGTCAGCAGTACTACCATTAACTGCCAACTGAGTCAGTTGTCAGTTGATGGTTGTAGTGCTGACACGTACGTTTTCAGATTATCTGCGTATCTAGTAATGCTGGCAACAGATGTGGTATGCATGGGGATCATATCAACCTGTATCGCATCAAAAACAGCCTGAAGATGACGCACTGAAGCGCTGGAACGAGTAGCGACAAAATAAAATCAAATCATAAGGACGGCTGTAGATGTTTGTATTTACTTGTCACGATATTAGTCTATACTACCTGAGCAAGAAGCTTAGAAACTGCTGTCTGCAGGTAACATTCAGAGAAAACGAATTAAAATACACTAACGATCCCATTTATCTTTCGATCACTTTGGATAGGTCACACTCTTACCGGCACAGCCTTCAGTACAGAGCTGCAAAAGTGAAGACCTTTATACACTGAGGTGTTATTTTGGAAAGGTCACACACTTACCGGCACAATCTTTGGCACAGAGCAGCAAAACTGGAGACCGCCATACATTGAGGTGAAAACAGTCACGAGATACCTCCTAATATCACTTCTGACCTCCATTTGCCCGGGTAAGTGCAGGTACTGAACGTGGCTAGGACTGAACAAGTCGTTAGAAGATACCTGCAGAATTAGTGCGCCATGCTGCCTCTGGTATGCTTATAAAATGCCTGCCGGTGTACGATTTTGCGCATTGTAGGGCGATCTGGGTGGCTAAATCATTCACCCGAATTGTCCACAATGTTCAAACCAATCGCGAACAACTGCGGCTCGTTGACATGTTGCATCGTTGTTTGAGATCGTGTAACCGAAAATGAGCATTTCCAGACCAGAGGACCCAGTCCATTCCATGTACACACAGCCTACACAGTTACGGATCAGCAACGATTTTCCACAGTGCTGTGTTGGCAACATTAGACTAAGGCTTCTTGTGATCCGCACCACACAAAAACCCTACCATCAGCTAATACCAACTGAAATCGGGACTCATACGACCAGGCCACAGTTTTCAAATCGCGTAAGGTCCAATCGAAATGGTCACGGGCCGAAGAGAGGCGTTTCGGGTGATGTCGTGCTGTCAGCAAAGACACTCGCGTCGGTCGTCTGTTGCCACAGCCCATTAACGCCAGATTCCGCCGCCCTGTCCCAACGAATACGTTCGTCATACTAGCCGCATTAATATCTGTGGTTATTTGACGTAGAGTTGCTTGTGTGTTAGCACTGGCTACTCTACGCAAACGCTGCTGCTCTCTGTCCTCTCACGAATCGCCTGAGAACGAATGACAGCAACGCCACCGCACTCCCCTTTCATACCTTGTGTACGCAATGCTGCCGCCATACGTATGTCTGCATATCACTACCCTATGGTTCTTGTACCTCGGTATAATTTATTGCAGAAGTTAACAGGGACATTTTGGGGACCCGAGGATAACAGCACTGGCTTTAGTTTATTCATCAACTGAGTACTGTTCAGCTTTTGGCTCACCAGTTCCTACACCCATCAAGTGGATGTTGAGCTTCGGCAGTTCATGCGAGCTAAATCTGGTAAATCGTGGCTCCCGGTCATAAGCAACTTCACTCCAACTCACGTAAGAACACATCAGTCTCCTCATTCGTCAGTTTTCCACAGTTGTATCAAAATCTCGTCAAGCAGCATGGAGAATCGCCATGTCCCTGTTAGCCAGGGCTTTCAATCATGTGGCTGCCAGGAAATCACCTGAGCGAGACTTTTTGTAGGCTGGAAAACCAACTATCGAATCACCGGGATTCAATCCTCCCCGTGTCTAGCGCAGATTGACAGGATAATGAGAACGCCTGCTGCTCTCTACAGCCGAGGACGGCAAGACTTTCTGAGCTGCGGCTGCAGCGAGCTGCTGTAGATGGTGCCACGTATCGAGCAGAATAGCTTGTTACGTGCTTTTGCCGGATTACTGGCTCAGATCAATCAATATGGCACTAAACCGATTAAATGGTTGGATACCTGGATACTGATCTTTGATTGTTTCCTTACTTTATTCGACTGATTTTTTGATAATTTATTTGTTTCTAATTGCCAATACGACTGTCTAAGAGCACCGAACACTAAACAAAATAAATTAGTACATCTTTAGAACACAGTCTTCTAAATTAATATCACGGTGGGTACTACCTTCACGTAAGTTTTGAGAGGTAAATTATTCCTCCATAAAAATATCTGAATTACCAGGAGAACGAACAATAAATTTAAGTAGTAGGATAGCAGCGTGGAATGATAATGACACAGAAAAGAAAATGGTCAATAAGTTACTGCAGAAACTGTTCTTCACTTTTCGGACAATAAACTAATTAGCAGCCCAATTTCAACATTTTTACTCTCTCCAATCCGGTTATTAGACGCATATCAAACTTTCAGATTCAAACTAACTGCAATGATCCGCTTCTTGTTCAACGTATGGTTGCTTCTTTTACAAGTTCGAATTTTGTTTCGTCTTAATTGTTTTAATGACCCCGCATTTTTAGTTATGTAAGCGCGTGTGGCAAGCAAGGAACATAACAGCGTATGTCCTTACTTACGTAACAGTTTGCTTAGACGCGGAACTCTGATCCCTTTCAGTCTGATTGCCCGGGCCCGTGGCACGTTTCACCCGTTGCTCTGTTGTAGTCACTTGCAGGAACAATTGTGCAAGTGCGTTATGGATGGTGTGATTACTCGTGTACGTGGCAGCTCCTCCTCAGACGCCAAGGAAAGCTGCACTGCACGGTCTGGACCAGCCGTTTGATTTACATACAATGCCCGCATTCTTCTTCCTGTCTACTTGACTCATCCCTGTGAAATATCTGCATACATGAACCTGCTTTGATTTATGGCCGATGGCGTGCCAACATGCTCTGTGGTAATTAATTTCTGTGACATTTCAGGCCACGTTAAACGAAACTTTGAAATGATAAGTGTGAGAAGTGCACGATGGTAACTGTGAAGCACTCCTAGCAACACAACGATCGCCTGATTTTAAAAAAATAAATGTGCAAAGTCCCAACCATTCGACATAAAAGTCTGATCAGGTACGAAAGTACCGATGAGGCATCCTGAGATACGGCTAAACTTATCAGAAAAAGTTGACGTTGCCCTCTAGAGTGAACGAATATCGTTCTACCAAATTTAATCAGAAACTGTTGCAGAGCTATGAAACGCTGTGTTCTGAAATTACTTTCCTATCTGTAGAGCAACGTTTCGATATTTATTTCAATAATGTATAGCAAAGTAGGTCACTTCATGTTCTGAACACTGTACACAACTCTGAAGAATTACGGTGTGGCAGACGGTAGGTGGATGAAGAGTGTGCGCGGGCTGCGATAATGTGAAAAGCATCCGACACGGCGCTGAAAGACCAAAGTCGAAGCACCAGGAGTAGTCAACAGTTCCATGGGAAAAATAAGCACGAAAAATCTGTTCCGTCTGCATCGAGGACATGTGAGACAAATGAAATACCGTTAGACTTAAAGAGGAATACAATAATTCCAATACCAAAAAAGATATGGTTGTAGGAATATAATTCCAATACCAAAGGTGATATTGTTGAAAATTTCTAACATGAATTACATACGGAAAGCTGGAACAGCTAAGACGAGTCCACTGTAGAATTATCAATTTCGTTTCAGTGAAAGTGTAGGAACGTAAGAAGCCTTACTAGGCGTACGCCACATTACGTCTCACAAGAAGAAAGACAACAGCACATTTATAGCATTTGTAGCTTTAGATAAAAGCTTTTGCCTGTGTTGATTGCAATACACTTCATGAGATTCTGAAGTTATCAGGGATAAAATAAATTGAGTTTGTATAGAAATCAGACTTCAAGAATCCAGGAACGTGATAGTGAAACAACAGCTGATAGGGATGCGAGAGTTTTAGATTATCTTGTGTTATTCGGTCTGCCCATGCAGACAGGACAAGCGACAAATAATAACGAGAAGAAATTAAGAAAAAGAAATAAATTGAAAGGGGAAGACGCTATAGTTCTGTGAGAGATGGCTCGGAAGATCAGTTGAAGTTAATGGATAGTGTGTAGAAGAAAGATTACGAAAATCAATAAAAGCAGTCAAGAACAATGAATTGTAGCTGACACCTGTATACGGCATTACTGCAGAACAACGTTCATTCCATAATGTAACATGAATAGTAGGAATAAACGAAATGATACACATGCATATAGCTCTTACGTAAGCGCCTCCATTAAGATGTAAACAGGCCAGTTACTGAACTCCGTCTTCAGGCCACAAGTGACCCATCGGGACCATCCGACCGTCGTGTCATCCTCAAATGAGGATGTGGATAGGAGGATCGTGTGGTCAGCACACCGCACTCCCGGTCGTTATGATGGTTTTCTTTGAGCAGAGCCGCTACTATTCTGTATAGCAGCTCCTCAGTTGGCATCACGAGGCTGAGTGACCCCGAGAAATGGCAACAGCGCATGGCGGCCCGGATGGTCACCCACCCAAGTGCCGGCCACGCCAAACAGCGCTTAACTTCGGTGATCCGACGGGAACCGGTGTATCCACTGCGGCAAGGCCGTTGCCTACGCCAGTTATTACCAGATAAATTCCAAAAGTACGAAATAATTATTTTCTTCATATTTCTTGTGTTTCTTTCCATTTTGGTCATCTAAGGACGATGTTAATTTGGATGAGCATCGGTTCCTTTGGTCTGCACCTTTGTCTTATAGTCTTTCAGTGTCACTGTTTCCAAGCTTTATTCTCTCTTTTGTCCATCTTTCTGTCATGGATTAATGTTGTCCTGCATGGCTATGACGGCCTGAATTTTTGTTAAGAAAGTTCTTTTGCTGTAAACCTCCGTTTTTTGTGTTTCCATTTCTTCCAGATCCATTTGTATCTCCTGGAACAAACGTACTTTCGTTCTCTTGTTCAGAGCAAAATGAATCGTCTGATGTCTCAAATACCACTATTCCATTCTGAGTGTATGGCCACAGTCGCTGTTTTCCTTACGGTGCCAGAGTCCTCTCTAGTACAATAAAACGTTCTTGGCTCATTTATCTTCTGTACCACCCGTCTCCTCTTCGAGGTTCCACTATCCTCTAGAGCATCCTTCCCTCCACAAATTCTAGACTCGTTAAGTAATACTCTCTTTACAAAATTCAGGCTTTAAGGTGTGTCTCTTCAAGCAGTAGACAATCTCGCGTTGATCGTAAGGTTCTTCTCATTGTTACAGACATGAGACTTACACAAGATTCATCTTGTTTCTTCGTTCACCCATAGCTTAATTTCCATTCTTCTATTTACTTAAGTATCGCTTTCTGAATTTTTTGCAGCTTTTAATGCCATCCATCTAGGAGCTCTCTTTACGTTCACCACTTGCAGCGCCTTCACGACAGCGAATTGTGGATTTATTAGCCACTTTCCTCTGGAGCTAAATGACCTGATCAGGCCTCTGCTCTAACGTTTCAGACATTTACACAATGTGGTCAGTGAACGTTAGACAGTCTTTCCACGTTTCCTTTTTCTTGCAACCCATTCGGATTGCAGCCTCATCTTTCATTTCGCTTCGATTTGTATGACTGGTTTGGATATTGGAAGACTCTGAACTTTGCTCTTTACTTAATCTTGGATATAGCATTAGGTAAGGTCCGTTTAATCAGTTCTTTGAATATTTTAAGCAAATTCATCTCCACCAAAATTTGAAACAGTATCGATCTGTCTATTGAATTATAGCTTTTCTTAAAATCTACTAACGTCAACAGGAAATTCATGCTTCTCAGTTCTTCCAAGATTCAAATTTAATATTTATTCCCCGCATGATATTTCTTTTCTGAAGCGTCCTTGGTACACACCTGATTGTGCAATTTCTTGCTTTTCCACTCTATGAAGCAATATCTTTGAGAATGTAGATCACTAGCACTAACGATATTCCTGTAAAGTTCACATGCTCCGAATTATTTTTTTATTTTAATGCATAGGTAGTATTAGCACAGAGGTCCACCATAATTGGAGCTGGCGATGTTCCCAAATTGTGAATATAATGCGGATAAGTTCAATGATCGCTTTCTTGTTACCGTAAATCAAAAGCTCTAAAATGATTCCATCCTCTCCTGGTGCTTTATTGTTCTTCAAGATATTTATAACGGTCATAAAGTCGATTACAGTTGGTGGTTCTTCATCGGGTATTTATGACGCTTAAAATCTTGCTTATCTCCACTGCTGCCACTCCATATCTGACCTAATAACCATTATCAAAAAGCAAAAATTATGTTATTCTACTCTTGTTATTCCACTGCTAGTACTTCTTTCATCTTACATCCAACGACTGACTGAATTAACGTAACATTCGGGATGGATAAACCATGTGTCATCAGAGGATTTGATTGCGCCACATGCGGATGCCCAAACATTCGACACTCCATCTCCAAAATGGTGCAGGATTTTCACGTGCTACTGTGTCATCAACGTAGAGTGAGTACCACTCCCAGTGTCAAATCCCTTAGGATATTTCTTTATCAAGGTTTTTTTGCTGTTCCATCTTGAGCATATGGAATGGGACTGTAGTTGGTCGAAGACTTGAAGAAAATTGATACCAACAGCCATGATTTTGTTTAATAATCTTATTTAGCATCCAGTTGTGCTGCCTCGATGGCATCACCTTCAGGCCCATGTACACGAAACTAGGTAAGCCATCAATTCTTTTGTGATGTTATAGGGACCACCGTCTCCAACTGATTTCGGTATTGTAAAAACTTCTCGTTCGACGTGAACCCTTGATACCCCCAACGGTAACTCTAGAGGTGTGGAGGGTCCTCGTCGACTGAGAAGCTTTTAGAAGTCTATGGAAACCAGTAGCAGATAGTGGATGCTATAGCATCACAAATGACTAGATGATTCATCTACATCTACGTGATTACTCTGCTATTCGCAATAAAGTGCCTGGCAGAGGGTTCAATGAACCACCCTCAAGCTGTCTCTCTACCGTTCCACTCTCGAACGGCTCGCGGGAAAAACGAGCACTTAAATTTTTCTGTGCAAGCCCTGATTTATTTTATCGTGATGATCATTTCCACGTAGGTAGGTGGTTGCCAACAGAATGTTTTCGCAATCGGAGGAGAAAACTGGTGATTTAAATTTCATGAGAAGACACCATCGCAACGAAAAACACCTTTGTTTGAATGATTGCCACTCCTATTCACGTATCGTATCTGTGATACTATCTCCCCTATTTCGCGATAGTACAAAACGAGCTGCCCTTCTTTGTTCTTTTTCGATTCATCCGTCAGTCCCTCCTGATGCGGATCCCACACCGCACAGCAATACTCCAGAATAGGGCGGACAAGCGTAGTGTAAGCAGTCTCTTTAGTAGACCTGCTGCGCCTTCTAGGTGTTCTGCCAATGAATAGCAGTCTTTGGTTTGCTCTACCCACAATATTATCTATGTGATCATTCCTATTTAGGTTATTTCTAATTGTAATCCCTAAGCATTTAGCTGAATTTACAGGCTTCAGATTTGTGTGACTTATCGCGTAATCGAAATTTAGCTGACTTCTTTTAGTACTCATGTGAATAACTTCACACTTTTCTTTATTCAGGGTCAACTGCCATTTTTCGCACCATACAGATATCTTATCTAAATCATTTTGCAAGTCGTTTTGATCATCTGATGACTTTACAAGACGGTAAATGACAGCATCGTCTGTAAACAATATAAGACGGCTACTCAGATTGTCTCCTACGTCGTTAATATAGATCAGGAAGAATAGAGGGCCTATAACACTTCCTTGGGGAACGCCGGATATTACTTCTGTTTTACTCGATGACTTTCCGTGTATTACTACGAACTGTGACCTTTCTGACAGGAAATCACGAATCCAGAGGTACAACTGAGGCGATACTCAAAAATGGTTCAAATGGCTCTGAGCACTATGGGACTCAACTGCTGCGGTCATAAGTCCCCTAGAACTTAGAACTACTTAAACCTAACTAACCTAAGGACATCACACACATCCATGCCCGAGGCAGGATTCGAACCTGCGACCGTAGCGGTCGTGCGGTTCCAGACTGTAGCGCCTTTAACCGCTTGGCCACTCTGGCCGGCGGCGATACTCCGTAGGCACGCAGTTTGGTTAGAAGACGCTTGAGAGAAACGTTGTCGAAAGCCTTCTGGAAGTCCCAAAATGTGGAATTAATCTGACATCCCCTGTCGATAGCACTTATTGTTTCATGAGTGTAAAGAGCTAGTTGTGTTCACAAGAACGATATTTTCTGAATCCATGCAATGTGTTAATAAATCGTTATCTACGAGGTACTTCATAATGTTCGAATACAGTATATGTTCCAAAACTCTACTGCAAATCGACGTTAGTGATATAGGTCTGTAATTCAGCGGATTGCTCCTACTTCCCTTTTTGGGTATTGGTGTGACTTGAGCAATTTTCCAGTCCTTAGGTACAGATCTTTCTGTGAGCGAGTGGTTTTATATAATTGCTAAGTATGGAGCTATTTTATCAGCATACTCTGAGAGGAACCTGACTGGTATAAAATCTGGACCGGAGGCCCTGCCTTTATTAAGTGATTTAAGCTGCATAGTTACACCGAGGATATCACTTCTATGTTTGTCATCTTGGCAGTTGTTCGTGATTGGAATTCAGGAATATTTATTTCGTCTTCTTTGGTGAAGGCGTTTCGGAGAACCGTGTTTAATAACTCTACTTTAGTATTACTGTCATCAGTGACTTCACTGTTGTTATCGCGCAGTGAAGGTATTGATTGCATCTTGCCACTGGTGTGCTTTGTGTATAACCAGATTCTCTTTGAGATTTCTGCCAGATTTCGAGACAGAATTTCGTTGTGTAAATTATTAAAAGCACCTCGCAGTGCAGTACGCGCTGTATTTCAAACTTCTGTAAAAATTTGCCAATCTTGGGAATTTTGCGTTCTTTTAAATTTGGCATGCCTTTTTCGTTGCTTCTCCAACAACGATCTGACCCGCTTTGTATACGATCGGGGATTAGTACCATCACTTCTTAATTTATGTGGTATATATCTCTCAATTTCTGTCGATACTATCTCTTTGAAAACATTCCACAACTTTTCTACACTTACATGATCAGGTCCTAAGGCGTTAAGAGCATTTTTATCAACTTTTTTAAATATACATTGTGTTTCTTTTGATGGTTGTAGGTGTTACCCGGTATTCAGCCTAGCAGCAACTGTCTTATGGTCGATAATCCCTGTATTCGTCACAATACTAACTATTTGTCCAGGATTATTTTTTGCTAAAAGGTCAACCATTTACGCTTCGAGTGGGCCCACGAACTAATTGTTCAATAACATTCCATCAGAAAGCATGCAGTACAATTTCGGATGACGTTTTGTGGCTGCCGCCGGCTTAAAACGTATGATTTTTCCAGCACATCAGGGGTAGATTGAAGTCACCACCGACTATAATTGTATGAGCGGGGTACTTATTTGAAATGAGACCCAAGTTTTCTTGAACTGTTCAGCAACTTATCAAGTTTCGTATATAAAGGATTGAAGCTGGTACCAAGGAGGCACCGAAACTGGTTGCTAAATAAAATTATTAAACAACTATGACTGTTGTCTGTTTTCTTCAAGTCGTATTTAGAAAGGGGTCAACGTAGACCTTCGTAGTTCGCAAACGTATAACAACTCATTCGCAAAACCGATATGAGCTGTCACTCTATCTAGAACGGCTTCCTCGCTATGGCCTCACACACGTGTTTTAATCTCCACGTATCAGAGGATCAGAAACATCGTCATAGGATCCATACAGCTTGAATATGCTAAACATGCGTCGTAGTACACCTCGGTGCAGGCCAAACGTGCGTCGAAAAATATATGATGTGGTCCACCCAGGGGTATTCTCTTGTGGCCCCTGACACATTTGCCACAGTTTCTCACCGTCGTAGGAAGTAGGAACCTGTTAACAGACCGCATACAGCAGTTTCTTCGCCTGCAGCACAAGGCCGGAATTTTCAGGACTACAATGCACGACCCCGTAATTTTCGTATTATGTCTTAGTGTGTTGGCAAACACTTCACATCAGGACTTGTGAAAACTTAACCTCACTTATTCGGATGCCAACCGGCGAGATGTGGTCTTGGACACAGCTTTGGTCAACGTCCATGAGTTCTCGCCATTGGTTGAGCGATCAACCGGATAAATCCCTAGTGCTTTCAGTGTCTCGTGGTCTCCATTCCGCTCAGAAGAATAGGCCACCATCAGAGAGGGAAAGAAGAGACTCACTAGGAGGTAAACGTGTCATGAGTTCATCTATTGATTATATTAACTTCATAATATTATTTTACGGAGAGCAACTAATTCTATAGAAAAACAAAATGTGACCTAGAGAGAATTATTCGGCAGTTAAACCAAAACGTATTCTCACCACAGAGACATAGGCGTCATTGGGTAAGTGAGCAAACTTTGTTCATCGCAACAACAAACACATTAAACATTAACGTGTCACACTAAATTTCTTAAAACCATGAAACACTCAAACTGGGTATAAAAACTTGTACAGACACGAAGTGGATTGCCGGTTTACCGGCACAACACTGGGAAATTGCAGTCACTCTACAAAGACGACTCCTAGTAAATCACTTGTGCATCCCATCTGTGAACACTGATCGCCTCTACGGAATCTGTATGAAATCGGACTAAATGCGGAGGCGCGAATGATTACAGGTAAGTTTGAGACACGGGAGAGTATCATGGGGTCTTGAACTGGTAAATCCTTGAAGATAGACGCCAACTTACCGCAAAGCCTACATATAGAGTTTCCGGAACCAGTATTGAGAGCAGAATGTAAGAAAATTTTTCCATTTCAACGTACCGCTCCCGTAGGGATCGTGACCTGAAGCACGCACAGAGGTATTTAGGTGGTCATTCTTCCCACGCACCATACGCCGTTGGAAAGGAACTCTAAAATGTGGCGCCTTGGGAAGTGTCCTTTGCCATGCAATAAATAACTTTTCGACAAGTCTGTATAGGTGTGAAATAAACTGATACTTTCTCAAAGCTTGTCGACATGTCTGTATTGCTTTGGAAAAAACTGATACTTTCAGAAGCTCTTCGAAATAGAGGCCTTGGACATTCAAAACACATGAAAAAATCTGTAAACAGTGATGAACCAAGTCTGAGAAAATTATGTCATATGAATAAAGATATATCTGAAGGATGAAGGAATAAATCCTACCTAAAAGAGTATCAAAATTTCTAGACAGTGGGAAAAAAACGTACAGGCATCATTCAACGAAAGGAGTAAAACTAGTACAGGGTGGGCCCGAAACTAGACGATGACCATGACCTAAAGAAGTCTGAAGTTCTTCCTTTCAGGGGCCTACAATTTTTTCCAGTTCCTATATTCTGACGAAATACTCTTAATATATTAGGCAGAAAGTGCATCTAAGACTGAAAATAAATATACCGTTTCTTAAGGTCGTTATTGTATGGTGGCAAGCTTTTTTTGACTGGATTTCGAATGATCAAGCTCACCTGTTCCTTCACGGAAACGCAGTGCCTATAATTATAACATTCCATCAGTACTTCACTTGCTTAGTGTAGGAGGAAATGGCACTCCAGATAGAATAAAACAGCAGTGAAGTTTGTTCTGGTGCTGGAGTGGCCTCGCGTTCATACGACTTAGAACTATAATACTAAGGAAATAGGACAGAAGAGGCTGGTAAGCAGCGAGGAGCCAATGCAAGTGGGAGGTCACAGGTTCGAGGCCCAGGTCCGGTTCCTCCAGCACGTCACGCTGCCAGACGCTTCCTGGAAGACATAACCGGCCTTCGCTGGGACGACGCCCGCAATTCAGATCTGCGGCGTCTTGAGGCCATCTCCAAGACAAGGACCACCTGCTCTAGGATGTCCGCATACTAGTCTAACTCTGTCACTCTACCTGTTTTCGTGACCTACATATAACTGCACAGGGCCAAAAACTAGACACCCCAGTAGACATCATACTAATACCGTGAAACCCCACTTACAGCCTGGACAACAGCGTCAATTCGTCGAGAAAGAGAGTACACAATTTTTTTTCAGTTACGTTACATATATCAGCAGCAATTCATCGATGGCCAGCTTCCGTATAACTACCAGATTATAAAGATATTAGTTGCTACCTTCTACACTCTGTTCGAAATGGTACGAGAGATTTTTCATTGGGGGTTTAAATCGGATAATTTGGAGGATTGGTCGATACACGATTAAGTGTCACAGAGTCCATCGATTATGTTGAAATAAACATTCTGGTTAGTGTTCACGGTAACGTAGGCCCAGTTAAGGTACGAAAAACACCTTCACAGCATGACAGAACAACATTAGTCCGCTGCTCCATCTACAGCGCGTTAAACGCCCCTTCGGCAACGGTGCACTCGATGCCTTGCACCATTTGAAAACAGGAAAAATCGCCTGACTCTTCAGACCGTACTGCAAGTTTACAGTCAGCTACTATTCCGTTTTTGGAGACGTGCAATTTTGTGTGCCACAGTGAGCAACGTCCTTCTAAAGGGTATGCGACTCACAATATTCATTGTTTCCTTCGAAAAGTTCACTCGGACACTGGTTGAGGTGGACATACATGAAATGACAGCAGCAGTTCCTGTCGGGTTTGCAACCGGTAGTTGTTGACAAGACGTGTTGGTTTATGATGATGATGATGATGTTTGGTTTGCGGGGCACTCAACTGAGCGGTTATCAGCGCCCGTACAAAGTCCCAACCACTACTCCTGTGAATGACGTTGAAATGATGAGAACAACACAAGCACCCAGTCATCACCAGGCAGTTGAAAATCCCTAACCCCGCTGGGAATGGAACTCAGGATCCCGTGCTCGGGAAGCAAGAACGCTACCGCGAGACCAAGATCTGCGGCATGTTGGTTTAGGAACCGTTTAGGACCATGGCCGTATGCTATGTTAGATGGCGATGAGTGCTACACCATTTCTTGTAGACATGTTGAATCGTCCGCTGTGACACACCAACCAATCGGGCAATTTCATTCGAGGTGAGGTCATCGTGACCAAATACAATAGCCCCTCTCTGCGATTCTTTCATGTGCTCAAGTCGATCCATCTAGATCCATTTGTCTCACCTAGTCGACTTCATCACTTCAGTGTTACAACTAGCACCACACGAGTGTCTGGTACCTGCACTACATTATATACCGCTTTCCAAATCAAGCAGACTGCACATTTAAGTGCGTGAATAATGTTTTCTTTGTTGTTTTTATAACGGTTTACATGAAGGCTTGTAACGCCGGAAATGCATATCCTCCTACACTCCTGGAAATTGAAATAAGAACACCGTGAATTCATTGTCCCAGGAAGGGGAAACTTTATTGACACATTCCTGGGGTCAGATACATCACATGATCACACTGACAGAACCACAGGCACATAGACACAGGCAACAGAGCATGCACAATGTCGGCACTAGTACAGTGTATATCCACCTTTCACAGCAATGCAGGCTGCTATTCTCCAATGGAGACGATCGTAGAGATGCTGGATGTAGTCCTGTGGAACGGCTTGCCATGCCATTTCCACCTGGCGCCTCAGTTGGACCAGCGTTCGTGCTGGACGTGCAGACCGCGTGAGACGACGCTTCATCCAGTCCCAAACATGCTCAATGGGGGACAGATCCGGAGATCTTGCTGGCCAGGGTAGTTGACTTACACCTTCTAGAGCACTTTGGGTGGCACGGGATACATGCGGACGTGCATTGTCCTGTTGGAACAGCAAGTTCCCTTGCCGGTATAGGAATGGTAGAACGATGGGTTCGATGACGGTTTGGATGTACCATGCACTATTCAGTGTCCCCTCGACGATCACCAGTGGTGTACGGCCAGTGTAGGAGATCGCTCCCCACACCATGATGCCGGGTGTTGGCCCTGTGTGCCTCGGTCGTATGCAGTCCTGATTGTGGCGCTCACCTGCACGGTGCCAAACACGCATACGACCATCATTGGCACCAAGGCAGAAGCGACTCTCATCGCTGAAGACGACACGTCTCCATTCGTCCCTCCATTCACGCCTGTCGCGACACCACTGGAGGCGGGCTGCACGATGTTGGGGCGTGAGCGGAAGACGGCCTAACGGTGTGCGGGACCGTAGCCCAGCTTCATGGAGACGATTGCGAATGGTCCTCGCCGATACCCCAGGAGCAACAGTGTCCCTAGTTTGCTGGGAAGTGGCGGTGCGGTTCCCTACGGCACTGCGTAGTATCCTACGGTCTTGGCGTGCATCCGTTCGTCGCTGCGGTCCGGTCCCAGGTCGACGGGCACGTGCACCTTCCGCCGACCACTGGAGACAACATCGATGTACTGTGGAGACCTCACGCCCCACGTGTTGAGCAATTCGGCGGTACGTCCACCCGGCCTCCCGCATGCCCACTATACGCCCTCGCTCAAAGTCCGTCAACTGCACATACGGTTCACGTCCACGCTGTCGCGGCATGCTACCAGAGTTAAAGACTGCGATGGAGCTCCGTATGCCACGGCAAACTGGCTGACACTGACGGCGGCGGTGCACAAATGCTGCGCAGCTAGCGCCATTCGACGGCCAACACCGCGGTTACTGGTGTGTCCGCTGTGCCGTGCGTGTGATCATTGCTTGTACAGCCCTCTCGCAGTGTCCGGAGCAAGTATGGTGGGTCTGACACACAGGTGTCAATGTGTTCTTTTTTCCATTTCCAGGAGTGTATTTCCATCTATTGCACTGCAAATTTTTTTCCTCATTTTGTTACCTGAAGATATAACATTTCTGTGTTTTTTTTATATTGTGATTGGTTTACTATTTGTATGTGTTTATGCATTTATGTCGATGTATAATTGGTTTGTTTTGTAAATGTTATTTGTATTTTTACGCTGGGTCTGGCCTAGGGAAAACTATGCTATCGAACGATTACATCCATAGGTCGTGTGGAGAACCTAAGTGTTTAGGATCTTTGGTAATGTTAACTCTGTCGCGTGGAGCGCGGGCAGAGGGAGTCTGGCTGGCGTGGTGCAGTGGAGCAGGTGTGTTGTGTGAAGCTCCCGCGAGTTGCCGCACTTTCGGGGTTTGGCAGCATGTAATTGCGCTCGACTTGCGATGATAGTTTCTGACATGGTGTCGCGGACGGGAAGCATTAGCTGGCGCACATCAAGAGCCCGTTTCATCTGGTGACCGTGTCGAGAAGAAGGCGCGCCAACATCCAGCTTCTGCAACAGCGACGGCCGACAATGAGTAACTGTCGCCACCTCCTCGATCGACGGCTTCAAATCTTCAATCAACCAACAAGGATGACTGGAAGCACGTAAAGGTTTAGAACTGTATGGCAGACCTCAGCTTTTCAAACTTTTAAAATTGTTGCATCACAAAATTACAGCAACTTAGCATGAACGTTTGTTGCTCATTGTCCCAATTGCATTACCAAGCAGGGTCCCTTCCTTTTTCGGAATGAACCCGAGTGTCGTTGAAAGTCAAACGCCAGCATCATTCGATTTCACTGCTTTAATTTGAGAGTTCAGTTAAGGTATTCATAGCTGGCTACAATATTTAGATTACACAAGCACAAATTAAGAGTGCGAGTTTTGTTACCGTATTTTAGCTTACCTGTGACTGCAGCTCAGCTTGGTACGTACTAAATTTTACTATTGTTAATTGTTCAGAATCATTTAATTCAAGTTCAAAGTTAAATCTCTTGTTTCTAAATTGCGTAGATTCAAGTAGCTTTTGAAATGATTGTTGAGGTAGTCCAAGACTAACCGTATTTTACTGAATTTCGATGTGCTTCAGAAAGAAAGCTCACTATTAACTTCAGTCACTAAATTAACTTTCGATTTTCCGGTTTTATTAATTCTTTTGGTAAATTAAGCCAGAGTGTAACGAAATTTATTACTTCTGACAAACCTTCAGTTTTCACACTACACGTGTCAACCTTCAGTTGCCACGCTTCTAGTGCTAATTATATGTGTAATAACATTTCTTTTTCAGTTACTATAGTAATTGTCCTTAGGACTGGCGACCGTAATTTCCCCCAAATCTCAAATATCTAATTACCGCTAGTCAATTGTTAACGTAACGGCTGCACATTTACTTTCTTTATTAACTTTACCTCTTTTCAAAATTAATTTCCACCAGTTTCATTAGCATTTTTCCTTTCATTTAGATGTAACCTTTCCTCCCTCTTTACCGACAAATTAACTTCGGTGACGATTGCTTTTCCCAAATTTCCATTAGGTACACGTGGTTTAATTTTCCACTGTCATTAAGTTCGATAAGTGAGGGGGAGGTTACAGGCTGCTACGGAGTAGGGTAAGTTCGGCAGTTTTAATAGTTTGGAGCAAATGTGTATCTCTTACATGGGATCCTCAGTGCAAAAAAGCCCAGAATTAAGGCCAATATCGCTAAAATAAATCTGTTATGGTAAGCTGAAGTATATTCTGAGCAAAAGCTGTATGATCTTCTTGCAGAAAAAGCACTTACTCCCTCGTATCTACACATAACATGAAACACTTATTCACACACAGTACCTTTCATACTGTAAATTAAGATGAAAATTTAGATTCCGCCTTGACAGATATCCGAAAGATGTTCAACACTGTGATATTGTCGAATAATTACTAAGATCATTATCATATTCCTCAGTCCAAAAATTTTCGAGAGTGGATTAATAAGACATCGAGAAAAGATAACATCGTGATTTTCCAGTTATCTACGTAGACTCCTCCCAGCTGAGAACAATGCACTGTTCATTCTGTCAGAAAATTCCATCCTCGACGAGTTGCTCAACGCTCGTGTTACACTGGCCTGAATGTCGGTTATGTACTCAAAGCGTTGATCCTTCACATTTTTGGGTAGGTTCGTATTGATAACGCCACCGTTTAGCGTTTACCTTTTTACTCAAGTCAGGGCACAGTGTATCAAACTGTGCTGGACAAACATTGCATACACACTTTACTCTTCTTTAAAACATTCTGTAGATGTCTTGAACATGTAATTTAGAAATGTTGTTCCATTGTGATTTTAACACTAAGCTCTCACACTGACTGTTCAAATGCACATTAGTTCAAGCAGCCACTACGTTTACTATGCCGACGTCGGCAAAATGCTAAGAATGAAATCAGTCTCGCAACTTTTCGGCCGAACTTTTTGTGTAATACCTCCGTAGATTAGCTCAATTAGTTTTTGACTGAGACAACGTGCAAGCGATATTACACGTTGGCTCTTTGACAAAAGCGTTAACAGGAACGTTATTGTATTTGGGTGTGTACACACTGTTTGGATTGTGACAGCTAAATTGCTCGAAAATGGCATGTTGTGCAAAAGACATAAAATTGGTTTGAGTAAACCGTAAGTATATTTTGGCACAGGAGCCAAATATGCAATAAAAATAAGGGTTCCCGTTTGAAAATACAAAATTGGCCTCCTGCCCCCTCCCTCCGCTCCCCCCCGCCCCCCCCCCCCCACCCCCCCGCGCAGAATGGGGTGGTTAGTAGTCGGCCTGTTGTAGCGGAGCCAGATGTCCCTTTACTGATATTAACTTTCGACTTCCAACAATTTTTTCGCATGATGCGTCGTTTTCAAGATACACAGTTGTCTAAAAAAAAAAAAAAAAAAAAAAAAAAAACAAAACACTGTACAAACAGTCATATGGGATTAGCACCTCTCAGATACTTGGCTGAAGATGCTGCTGTCTGCATGAAAGGTATTGTCACGAGACGATCATAAGGAAATGTAGAATTAATTGGACAAAATATATCTTGCTGTAATAAATGTCAATGACAACTTAGTAGTGTCCGTTTACAAGGCTAGGGGTGAACAGCTGGGGCTCTTCATAGATTAAAATACTAATAATTTGTGAAGACTAAGAAGTCGTATTAAATAGGACGAGTACTTAAATCTGTTGGAGATAGGTGAACGAAAAAGGTCTGCGAAGGAAATCGTATTCAATACACTAGTACGTCCAACTCTATAGAACTCCGTTAGCGTTTGGAGTTCTTAGAAAGTAGATACGACGACAGAGGTCGATCCTAATGAGATGCGCAGATCCATACAGCCTACACGAAAGTGTAACACAAATCTTAAGAAACTTAAACGAAATACTGTTTATCATGTGGAGTAAATGTGGTGAAGCGATTTTGAGGAAGATGGTGCGAGATATATGGGAGTTAGAGATTTTAGAGTCTTAACACAGACATATAGGCAGTCATTCCTTTGCTCAATACACAAATAAAATGGGACAGTAAGACTTAATGTTGGAACGAAGTCTCGTCCGTCATGAGCAGTGTAATTACTTGCTGAGGACATATGCAGATGTCAGTGTAGATTTAGAGTTTTACACCTAACGAAATACATGTCTAAATTACTGTTCCCGTACTTGATTTGTTTGCTTTGTTATAGACGCGCATTATTATAACTCTAGTGGCGTTTGGTGATTTCGATGTCAGTTATGTCGAAGAAAAGTATTTTTATATGCTTTGGATACACATGAATGAAATTACCAGTGCTTGGATGACAAGAAAAAGTAGAGTCGCGAAGAGTTCTTTCCATTTCCTTTATTTAATTTTGTAGCTTTCCGCATTCTCGCATGGAGTAACTACGTGTGCCATTGTAGGTCATTTAGTTGTATCTTCATTTTGACACTGTCAGTCCATTAGAGCCATAAATCACGCTGAAGGCCCTCCTCAGGTCTACTAAAACCTCCTTCCTCTGAATAACGAACATTGATTATTATGCTGAAACCAGTTAAATGAGCTCTATAAGCTATACGGTCGCCGACTACAACGAAAGCTTTAGTCCCATTACGCTACCTGGTACAATCAATTCTTTGTTGGTAAGCAGCGTTAAATATGACCACATGGCTGTAATACACACATCGTAATGAAACCAGAGACTGCATAAATATTTCATTCTTCGTACCTGTAGCTGACCAGTTTTATGGACATTTAACGGAGAAATAATTAAAAAGACAAAAGATAACTTTGTGTCGTCGGAGAGTGATGTACATTATCAATAAAAATGGAAGAAAAGCGTTCACAGGCGCCGACTCTTCACATATATGAAAAAAAATTACTTTCTGGCATTTTAGTTTTCACTCTGAAGAGTCGTTTGATGCAGCTCTCAGAGATAGTCTATTTGAGCGAACTTCTTCATCTCTGTATAAAAGTTGACATCTGCATTCATTTGAACCTGCTTGCACTAGTCATGGTTTGGTCTCCCTCTACAATTTTGACTTCCGCATACTTCGGTTCATTATTGAGTGTGCTCAATGAACATGTATCCGATGTTATATTTCTATTTCGTAGAAAAGTGTGCCTTTTATATTCTTTCCACTTCGGCTCTTCATAAACAGAAAAACTTATACACTCCTTTTGCAATCTCATTTCCTAATCCAATTTCCGCAGATGAACCTGATTTACATTCCAATGTCATTGTTTTCCTTTTATTGTTGTTCATATACCTTTCTTTCAAGGCAATATCCATTCCGTTTAACGACTATTAAGGTTCTTCGAAGTGTCTGACAGAACTAAAATGTCATCGGCAAATCTTAGTGTTTGTAATTGCTCTCCCTGAATTTGAATTCACTTTCGAATTTTCTCCTCAGGCTACTTTACTACTTGCTCAGATTACAAACTTAATAGCGTCGGGGAGAGACAACAATTCTGCGTCATTCCCTTTTCAACTACTGCTTCTCTTTCATGGCCTTAGATTCTTATAAGTGCAGTGTGGTTTGCCCGTTTTCCCTACAAGCTGTAGGCATCCTTTTCTATGTGTATTTAATTCCTGTTACATTCAGAATTTCAAACAATATCCTTCAGCCTATATCATCAAAGGATTTTTACTAAATTAAAAAAGAAACACACTGCAATATTTTTACGAAACCAAACTGACGTTTCCACAGGCCAGCTTTCATCAGTCTTTCCATCCTTCTTTAAATAATTCCAAACAGTTTTCTCCAATTATACATTACTAAATTAATCATTAAGTAATAACCACAGTTTCAGTAGTTGTTACATGGCACTAGGCGTCGGAGGGAACTTTTGTTATCTGATATATCATACGTAACATTTTAATAATTTGCCATGGTACCTTCTTCAAAAATCTCAATAATTGTAATGGATTGTCACCTGCTCGTAGGGGACTGTTTTGACCTAGGTCTTTCAGTACCTGTTCAAAGTCTTCTCGCATTATCATATTATAAAGTTTTGATTAATTAATGATCCTGTGCTAGACCAAGCAGTCAATCAACAGTTGAATGAGAAATGAACATTTATATGTCACAGCCACACAATCACTGCAGTACTGTGCACTCCCTCAGTCCTGAAACATCTACTATTCTTTTCTAAGATATCTGTAAGGACAAACTACACTGCCACTCATTAATTTCAATACGCCCTGGTATTTCATATGTACAACACAGATCAAACGTTATTTCTCACAAAATATAATTATATTAACTTCCACATATATAATACGATCACAATCATTATATTTTACTTTCATCAAAGTATCTTCTTTTGGGATTTAATGACTGCCTCACAAACTCGAGATATGTGGCAATCAGTTTTGTAGGTATCGTGAATCTATATGATTCCACACGTCCTTAACAATATTCCAGAGATGGTCCTTGCTGGATATATTACTTCCCTGATACGTCTGTCCACTTCATCCCAGACCATTTCAATGGCATTACAATCGGGGCTTTGGGATGGCCATAGCATATCGTTCAGTACTTTCTGTTTTTCCTTTGATGCAATGTAGATCGCACAGTATGCCGACCGATGTTTTGGGTCATTACCCTGTTGTAAGGTGAACCCTTTCCCTGTTAAGAGCAATCCACTTCGTACTGCATGATATTGAAGTATGCAGTGGTACTGCTTCTGATCCACGCATCCTTCTAATTTTACAATGCCGCCAACTCTTTCTCCGGTAAAATATTCCCAAATCATAATAGAACCTCTACCGTGTGTAACTGTAGGTAGAACACACTGTTGGGCCACCCTTTCCCCTACAAATCGGCGAAAAAATATTCTCCTTCTTGTTCCAAAAATCTCGAAATTCGATTAATCGATGAATAACACCTTCGTAAACGCTTTCGATGTCAAGTTTAGGTGTTTTCTATCCCATTCAAGTCTCTTCTGTTTATTTATGGGCCTTAGAAGGGTTTTTCTTGCTGTGACACATCCTTTCAACCCGGCTTGCAGGCTTCAGTCAGTCTCCTTTTTACTGTGTCAACAGATACTGTTGTTCATTTCTACGAATTCTGCACGAATTCGGGGAGCTGTTTTGAATCAGTCCCTCTTACAGGTAATTCTGATTTATTTATCTACACCTTTAGTTGTTATACGAAGTCGTCCTGGTCGTAGTAAGTCCTTATTGCTACCTGTTGTCTTCTGACGGCGGAGAGTGTGTGCGCTCCTCCAATAGACACACTACACTGTTTGGCAATTTGGCGAATAGATAAACCTGCTTGGCTAAGTGCTACAATTCCGACACGTTTTTCTATGGTTCAAATGGCTCTGAGCACTATGGGACTTAACTGCTGAGGTCATCAGTCCCGTGGAACTTAGAACTACTTAAACCTAACTAACCTAAGGACATCACACACATCCATGCCCGAGGCAGGATTCGAACCTGCGACCGTAGCGGTCGCGCGGTTCCAGACTGTAGCGCCTAGAACCGCTCGGCCACCCCGGCAGGCGTTTTTCTATGGATATCTCCACTGGTGGAGCCATACTAACGATGTGCACACTTCAGTGTCACGAAGGAACTGACGCGCAGGAACCACATGTTATGTATCGCAGCAATGCTTGCCGTTCGCAGCGGACATCACATCACTACACAGAACTAACACAGGTGCACCAAATTTGGCGTCCGTTGGCAAATAGGTAAACAAACATATCAGATAGGTACATAAAGTTCATGTACACAACATTGTTGGATACTTTTGTATCTCGATAACCACAAACAAAAAATCATGACATGTGAACAACTGTTTACTATACCTTTGCTTCCTCAACCGCACCCACGGTATTAGATCTTATCCACAGAGAACTAAATGTCATTTATTGGGTGTATTGAAATTAATGAACAGTCGTGTAAGTGACTAAAAATATATGCAATGGCTGAAAATTTCAGTACCCAGGCCCATACAAAAAATTACATGCACAAAAATACTGAATACGATCAGTAAAAACTAACAGGCAACGTATCCACAGGAAATGTGTCATAATACTTATCTGTAGGCACGTACCTATCTGCTTTTACATATTTGCTCATTTACGGCACAATAGTGAACGAGATGCGCAAGAAGCAACAAAACGGACTCATACTTCAAAGGAGAGGGTTTCCCAGTCCGACTACGCAGATTAAGATTTTGGTGCTCTCTGTAAACACGAATGCCTTTCGAAAGGACGCTCCCAGTTTACGTCATCACCGTCGTTCTAGATATTTTTGTGCTTCGAGCGTAGATTCCATCAGTTTATCACGGAAAATCACTCATTTTCAGTCATTCACTGTCCAGTAGCAAAGCTCTTTACACCACCTCAAGTGCCGCTTAGCCCAAACTTCAAAAACGTGTAACTTATGAGGAGCCCCTCGAACTTTGTACGTCATTCTTTTTAACTCTCTATGCACAGTCAGTGTGCTAGCTGGACTGATGGCAGTACTTCGGAATTCACGATTGATTCGTTCCGCTGGTTTCATACGGCTTTTTACAACCACTCTCCATAACGAGCGATGGTCCTTGCCCATCAGTACGTGAATCGCTCGTCATTTTTGCAGAGCTGTGGTCTTTATTTCGCGTTTCCACTTCAGAGCACATCACCGACAGTCGACTTTGACAGCCTTATCAGCGATGGTGGATTTTATAGTCCACGGTCGAAGTAACTGCTCTCCTGATCGACCGTTCTGCTGTTACTAATTCTCTACTGTCAATACATTACTCCCTTACTTCTTTTATACTGTCAGGCCCGCCTACCGACATCTACTGGTCAGTTTCGCATTAAATAAGGGTGTCCGGATACTTTTCATCATATAATGTGTATTAATAGAGCGAATTCTAAGATCTTCTCTTTGTACCACAGTCAGCTTGTTGTACTGAGGATGAAAAGGAAATGCGACATAAGCGACGTGAATGTGGAGAATAGGAAAAATGTGAAGACATGTTCGAGTGTTATCGTGTAGAAGTAAAGACATATACTGCATATGGTTAACATATGGTGGTCTGTTACTTATGTGAAGAAGCGGATCCAACGTGCAGTGTCCACGATCTGAAGCAGTCAAGATCGTCGTCGATAATATTCAATGGATCCTCAAAGGATCAGGTCAGACAGTAGTAATTATAATTCTGTTTTGGAATTTGACCATCATATCAATGGGAAACACTAAAGAAAATATTGCTGGATAACCTATGTGGTGGGGGCTAACTGTACTTGGAGACAATGATACCTTGGACAAGAGATTACACAATCAACAGCAGCACATAGTAGAAAACGATATGGAATAGAATTAAATTTTGAGATATCTATCACTTTGTCTCACTACGGCCCACCCAGCTAGCCGCGCGATCTAACGCACTGCTTCCCGAGCGGGAAGGCGTGCCGGTCCCCAGCACGAATCCGCTCGGCGGAATAATGTCGAGGTCCGGTGTGCCAGCCAGCCTGTGGATGGTTTTTAAGGCGCTGTTCCATCTGCCTCGGCGAATGCTGCCTGGTTCCCCTCATTCCGCCTCATTTACACTGTGTCGACGATTGCTGCGCAAACACCGTTTCCATGTGCAGGTACACCATAATTATTCTACCATGCAAACAATTAGGGTTACACTCGTCTGGTTTGAGACGTTCCAGGGAGAGGAAGGGGGGATAGGGGAGGTGGGAGGGGGGGGGGTCCACTGTGCGCCGAACCGCACAATCACCCTGGGTTCGATGTGGGGTGGTGGTGGGAGGAAGGACTGCTGTGGCCTGTTGTGGGTTTGTGAACCACTAAGGGCTACAGCGGAACGAAGCCTCTCCGTCGTTTCTAGGTCCACAGTTTAATACGTACACACATAAGTTCACAGGTTCACAGGTAGATGCCGTGTTTCTTGACTTCCGCAAGGCGTTTGATACAGTTCCCCACAGTCGTTTATTGAGCAAAGTAAGAGCATATGGACTATCAGACCAATTGTGTGATTGGATTGAGGAGTTCCTAGATAACAGGACGCAGCATGTTATTCTCAATGGAGAGAAGTCTTCCGAAGTAAGAGTAATTTCAGGTGTGCCGTAGGGGAGTGTCATAGGACCGTTGCTATTCACAATATACATAAATGACCTGGTGGATGACATCGGAAGTTCACTGAGGCTTTTTGCAGATGATGCTGTGGTGTATCGAGAGGTTGTAACAATGGAAAATTGTAATGAAATGCAGGAGGATCTGCAGCGAATTGACGCATGGTGCAGGGAATGGCAACTGAAACTCAGTGTAGACAAGTGTAATGTGCTGCGAATACACAGAAAGATAGATCCTTTATCATTTAGCTACAAAATAGCAGGTCAGCAACTGGAAGCAGTTAATACCATAAATTATCTGGGAGTACGCATTAGGAGTGATTTAAAATGGAATGATCATATAATGTTGATTGTCGGTAAAGCAGATGCCAGACTGAGATTCATTGGAAGAATCCTAAGGAAATGCAATCCGAAAACAAAGGAAGTAGGTTACAGTACGCTTGTTCGCCCACTGCTTGAATACTGCTCAGCAGTGTGGGATCCGTACCAGATAGGGTTGATACAAGACATAGAGAAGATCCAACGGAGAGCAGCGCGCTTCGTTACAGGATCATTTAGTAATCGCGAAAGCGTTACAGAGATGATAGATAAACTCCAGTGGAAGACTCTGCAGGAGAGACGCTCAGTAGCTCGGTACGGGCTTTTGTCAAAGTTTCGAGGACATACCTTCACCGAAGAGTCAAGCAGTATATTGCTCCCTCCTACGTATATCTCGCGAAGAGACCATGAGGATAAAATCAGAGAGATTAGAGCCCACACAGAGGCATACCGACAATCCTTCTTTCCACGAACAATACGAGACTGGAATAGAAGGGAGAACCGATAGAGGTGCTGAAGGTACCCTCCGCCACACACGGTCAGGTGGCTTGCGCAGTATGGATGTAGATGTAGATGTAGAAGTACATATATACATTGTCTCACTACGAGAGATCGAAGACCAAAGACATACCATTCCTATCGTGTACTAATAACCTGGCGACAGTATCAAGTGTAACTACAGATTTCTTACAGGTGATGCAGCTAGCCACTAGAGGAAACCCACACAAATATTCATTTGGAGTGGTGAAAATGTTATGCAACTTGATTGAGATGATCATAAATGTAAAATATTCAAAACAAATAAATAAAATAAAAAAATAGAAACAGTATTCTATGACCACAGTATCAGTCACCACCGGAATGACATAGCACACAAATAATGAGCAGTTCAAATTGTAGGGAACTGAAACTGTATGATAATATATACACAATGGCAGGTATAGACGTTATAGACGTGGGTAGACTTTCGATCGTTGTTAAGATATCGAGAAAATCCATTCAGCAAAAGTGACTTCACACGGAACGCAGCCTATAATATTCCTCAATTGTGTGTGACACATGCGTAATAGGACTAAAAAAAGGATATTGAACGTAAGCAAAGAAGGGCATCACGAATAGTTTATCTGACGAAGTTGAAGAGAATCACGGAAGTGTTGCATAATTTGAAGTATTAAACACTTTATGATAGACTCAGCCATTCCACAAGAGCTTACACACAAAGTTACAAGAACCAGTACATTCTACACTTCCGTAGCGACCGCGATAGAAAGATTAGACTGGTGATTTAAGCACTCTTCCCGCCCTCCATATTCTAATAGAACGGCAAGGGGCCATCATACGTACTACACTGGTAAGTACCCTCTTCCATGCACTTAACACCAGATTTCACATTACGATACGCCTAGGGACTGTGCTTGTCGTGAACGTAGACAAGGAGAGTTGGCTGCTGTCCGTAAACAGGTGGAAGCTGCGTTGGCTACCGTTGACAAGCTTCTAGCTAATGCTCGAAGTTGCGGTGACGTCGGGGCGCCAGTGACGAGACCTCCGATACCACTGGTGTCGCTGGAATCCCCTGGTGACCTGGACGTCACTGCAGCTTCCGTCCTCACTCCAGAGTGGGTGGCAGGCAGTGATGGGTTCGCGTATCACTGGGTGGAAGGCGAAAGAGGGAGCAGGCCGTGTGGCTGGCTCCCTACAACAGGTACGGGGAGCTTCCCAGTGTTGATGATAACTCTGAGCCAGCACTGGATGCCTCTCCTGCTGGGCCAACGGTCGATTTTTCTGCCCAGCCTGGGAAAGTACAGAGGATGGGTATGCTAACCATTGGGAGCTCCAATGTTAGGTGGGTGATGGAGCCCCTCAGGGAGAAACAATTCCAGTGTGCATTCGGTATGTTCGCGGGGAGGCCTCATCCGTAAGATGGAGGAGGCCCTGCCGGCGGCTATCGAACGCACTGGGTGCAACAGGCTGCATGTAGCGGCACATGTCGGCACGAATGACGCCTGCCGCTTGGGTTCTGAAGCCATCCTCTGCTCCTTTCGGAGGCTGGCTGATTTGATGAAGGCAACTAGCAAAGCAAGCGGGGTACAGGCTAAGCTGTCTATTTGTAGCATCGTACCTAAATTTGATAGCGGTCTTCTGCTTTGGAGGGGAGTGGAAGATCTAAACCAGAGGCTCATACGGCTCTGCGACGGTATCGGATGCGAATTTCTCGACCTCCGCTATCGGGTGCAGAATTGAAGGGTTCCCCTTAATAGGTCAGACGTACACTACACGCAGGAAGCGGCTACTAGGGTAGCGGAGTATGTGTGGCGTGCACATGGGGCTGTTTTAGGTTAGAGGACCCTCCCTGGGTTCAAATGGTTCAAATGGCTCTGAGCACTATGGGACTTAACATCTGAGGTCATCAGTCTCCTAGAACTTAGAACTACTTAAACCTAACTAACCTAAGGACATCAGTCACATCCATGCCCGAGGCAGGATTCGAACCTGCGACCGTAGCGGTCGCGCGGATCCAGACTGAAGCGCCTAGAACCACTCGGCCACATTGGCCGGCCCTCCCTAGGGAGAAAACACGATTTCCCTGTTAAATCAGCCACAGCGACGTCAGAGAATCTTGGTCCTCGCAATTTAGAGATACAAGAAATTAATATGATTTTAGTTAACTACAGGAGCATCCAAGGAAAGGTCCCAGAATTAGAATCGCTTGTTGAAGGTTATAATGCACAGATAGTATTGGGAACAGAAAGATGGTTGAAGCCAGACGTCAGTCACAACGAAATGCTAAGTGCAGACTGGAATGTTTACCGTAAGAATGTGTTAGTCGCCAGTGGTGGCGTCGTGTTTATTGCAGTAAAAAATTCGGTAAAATCACGAATGCCGAATGTGAATTAATCTGGGTGAAACTGAGTATCAAAGAACGGTCCAAAATAGTGATCGGATACTTTTATAGACCACCTGTGTCAGGATCTGTAGTTGTAGAGCGCTTGAGACAAAGCTTGCAGAATATCATTAGTAATTTTCCGGATCATGCAGTTGTAACAGGGAGTGCCTTCAACTTGCCAGGTATAGATTGGGAGTGTTATGCCATCAAAACTGGTGCCACAGACAGGGAATCGTTCGAAAATTACCTAGAGCTGATTGAGAACCAACTCGTGAGGGTAAGGTCTTGGCCCTCCTGGCAACAAACAGACCTGAACTTACCGAATCATAGAGGAAGGTATCAGTGATCATAAGGCAGTGACAGCATCTATGACGACGGGTTCTACAAGGAAGTTTAAGAAAGGTAGGAAGATAGGTTTACTCAGCAAGGCTGACAGGATACAAATTTCAGAATATCTCAGCAGTCAGCATCAAATATTCGGTGATAAGGACGAAGATGTGGAGAACAAATGGAAAAAAAATCAAAGGCATCATTCAATACGCCCTAGACAAGTGTGTTCCTAGTAAGGTTTTAAGGGATGAGAAAGATCCACCATGGTTTAATGGCTGTGTTAGAAAAGCGGTACGTAAACAAAGGGCACTTCATCTGAGATTCAAGAGAAGTAGAAACCTAGCTGACAAACAAAAGCTGAACGAAGCGAAAATGAGCGTAAGGAGAGCAATGAGAGAAGCGATCAAAGATTTCGAAAGTAAGACGTTGTCAACCGATCTGAATAAAAGTAAGTGGGTCAAAATCATCTATTCATTCTCTCAGCGACCATACCGTCACCGAAACGGAAGATATCAAAGAGAAGTTGTTTCACCGCGGAAGATCATAACATTGTCCCTCCTTTCAATTCTCGTGCGAATGTCGAAATGGCAGATAATGAGATTACCAATCGCGGAATTGAAAAGCAACTCCAATCGCTCAGTAGTGGAAATGCTTCAGGACCAGATGAGATGCCTATAAGACTCTATAAAGATTATGCGAGATAACTTGCTCCCTTTCCAGCTGTAATTTATCGCAGATCGCTTGAGCAACGAAAGGTACCTAACGACTGGAAAAAAGCGCAGGTCATTCATGTCATTAAGAAAGGCCGTAAGATAGATCCACTCAATTATAGACCTATATCGTTGACGTCAATCTATCGTAGATTTATGGAACATGTTTTACGCTCAAAAATTATGACGTTTTGAACAGCTCCTCTATAAAATTTAACATGGATCCTGCGAAACTCAGCTCGCTCTGTTCCTCCATGAGATCTACAGCGCAGTGGACGACGGTGCTCAGGCTGATACCGTGTTCCTTGCCTTCAGTGAGGCATTTGACACCGTCCCGCATTGCCATTTAATGAAAAAAACACGAGCTAACGGAGTATCGGAGCAGACCTGCGATTGGATTCAAGACTTTCTTGCAAATAGAACTCAACATGTCGCTGTTAACGGAACTAAATCGACGGAGGTAAAGGTAATATTCGGAGTACCACCGGAAAGTGTGATAAGACCGTTGGTGTTCACAATATATATATATATATATATATATATATATATATATATATATATATATATATATATATATATATATATATATAGCGTCTTTAACGCTATTATCAGATGATGCCGTTGTTTATACCAAAGTAGCAAAGCCAGAAGATACTAACAATTTACAGAACGACCTGCAGAGAATTGATGAATGGTAAAGAATCTGGCAGTTGACCCTGAAAGTAATTAAATGTAACATATTGTGCATGCATAGCAAAAGAAATCCACTACTGTACAGATACACTATTGATGACAGACAGCTGGAGACAGCGACTGCCGTAATTTTATCTAGGCATAACTATCCAGAGCGACCTTATGTGGAATGAGCATATAAAACAGATAGTGGGAACAGCAGACACCAGACTCAGATTCATCGGAGGGATCTTAAGGAAACGTAACTCGTCCACTAAAGAAGTGGCTTATGAAGATGATGATGATGATGATGATGATGATGATGATGATGATGATGATTTATGGTGGAGGGCGCTGAACAGCTAGGTCATCAGCGCCCTTGCATTGATGTTATATCGCACAAGATTTTTATAATCTATGGGAGGATATCAATAAACTGGAAAACTATGTTTGATCCCACCACAGGAAACGTATATCAACACCAGGAAGATGAGGTTCAGTAAAAAGCCCGTAATGAAACCCCAGCGAGACACAGCGGGATAATTAAATCAAATCATGGAAAGTGGCTTACAAGGCGCTTGTTCGACCGGTTCTTTTGTTCATCTATCTGGGATCCCTATCAGGTAGGACTGATAGAGGAGATAGAGAAGATCCAACGAAGAGCGGCGCGTTTCGTCACGGGATCGTTTAGCTGCCGAGAGAGCGTTATGGAGAAGCTAAACAAACTTCACTGGCAGACGTTACAAAAGAGACATTGTGCATCACGGACAGAATTACTATTGAAATTTCGGGACAGCACTTTTCAGGAGGAGTCAGACAACATATTACTTCCCCCCACATCCATCTCGCGTATTGACCACAAGGAGAAAATTCGAGAAATTGAAGCCAATACAGAGCCTAACCGACAATCATTCCTGCCACGCACTATACGCGAGTGGAACTGGGTTGGAGGGATCAGAAACTGGTACCGAAAGTACCCTGCGCCACACACCATTAGGTGGCTTGCGGAGTATGACGTAGCTGTTGTAACAATTCTGACACTAAATGTAACACTTCTGTGACTAAATGTAACTGGGTTTTCTCTTCTGACGCTGTCAGTTGTCAGGATGAGCATTCTAAAGCATTCTGTCAGGGTGAAAATATTAAATTAATCAATTTTTCTCTCTTGACAACATGTGGGCAGGGTGGGCTCTTCCTTGGCTCGGGAATGAGGTAGAATGAAACAGCTTTTATACGTAATATAACTTTTATTGAAAGTTTCGTACAACTGTATCTTACTGGATGTTCTGGTTCGGAGAACGGCAGCTGTGTCGTTTGCGTAGCCTTCTGCTGCGGCAGCGGCGGCGACGTCTGATTACGCGTAGCGGTGTGTATCTCGTGTCGCCGTCTCGTCCAGTTGACTGGAGACGCGCCTCGTGCGGTGGCCCGTTTAATTATTGAGAGCGAAGTCGTGCATCGGATGGTGATACCTTGGATCTGGCGTCCCAGTGTTTCTCCTCTCTAAGCGGCCGCGTGGGTTGTGCGTCGGCCAGCGGAGCGGCGCGGCGGGGGAAGACCAGGGTCGCGGACTCGAACCACGGACTCCCACTTGCCAGTCTTCGGCTGTCAGGTCTTCATCCCAGCTCACAGGTGACTGCTGATGTGAGGCCGTCTCATTCCCGTCTTCACGAGTCACCCGGTTACGTAAAAATCAGACTTCAAATACCTTTTAACTTCTGTCTTCTGGCGCCGCGGCTGCTGCTTGCTATTACATTACAGCGGCGGACTTGGTGCGTCTGTACATGATGTAGTCTCTTCTTGCAAGACGGTCTTCAGCACCGAAACTGACTGAAAACTACTGCTACGCTTCTTCACTTCTTCGTCCTCTTCGCCTCTCGTCTTCGTCTGTCGTCTCCGTCGCTCGGGCCCACTGCGTCTCGCGTATTTATTCACTTCAGTTTACTGGAGGTGAACGACTTCACGGTCATTGCCTCTTCTGTCACGTTGAAAAGCTTCTCGAAGAATCTTCTTAACGTCGGTCATTGGCTCTTGGAATGTAGGCGAGGGCCTTTGCTCACATGCGACAACTGAGAAACATGTGAGCCAGTCGGTCGATGCCCGGACGGCTGAATTGACAGTGCCCGCTTATGTGGAAAATGCTGACTTCACCGTCATTGTCTCTGCTGTTCTGCCCGCTGTTTGCCAGTATGTAACACTCTAAACTAAACCAAGTTTTTCATTTATATCCTAATTTCTACTTCACTTTGATTTCACTATTTTATTTACTTAAGAACCACTCAACATTACTCCACCCTTCGGAGAAATTCGCCCTCGAAGTTACCACTCAACATTCCTCCACTCTTCACACGGCAAAAGCACTAACACAAGAAATGAAAACTCTCGACTTAGAAGATTACACACGCTTCACATTAAGTATGTTGAAAATACTTTATCACTTTACAAAAGCGCTGTACGCTTATGAATCACATCGTTCACACATAAATGGTTATAGTAAGTGTATCAAATCTTGATGGCAATGAATAAACAAATATAGATTATTCACTTAGAAAGTTACATAGCAACACCTGTTTAATCTACACTATATTAATGCAAGAATATCTATTCTACAGTATTGTTTATTTTAACATAAGACTGTTTAGTAAAGAGTGAAGTACAATAAACAAAATTAATACACAAATGCTCAAAAGTAACCACAGAAGTACACCATTTAAGAGTGTGGTATCCAGTTAACAGGGATATGATGAAGTGGTATATTATTATTAGCTTATTTTTTCGTCTTAAATAAAAGAAAACTGTACAAAGCAGAAACACCAACACAAAGGTTCCAGATATACCCGTTCCTAGGATTATAATTTTAGTTTTGTGTTCACTTTTTAATTTTAAGACATGTTGCATCATAAAAATGGCATCAATTTTGCCTAGCTGTGCGAGTTTATGAACATATCTAATGACTTCAGAAGGGAACTGTCAAGGGAGTAATTGAGGTAGGATAGGTTTTGTGTAGGAAAAGCTTGCATGGCGTCTTCTGAAAAAAGCAAACAACATGGTTATGGACCTACGAACCTAGTAAAAACAAAAACAAAGAAAAGAAGAAATACATTGTTAACTACAAGATCTACATCAATCTATGTTCAACCTTTTTTTCTTAAAAAGTAAACCATTATCATTTATTAATTATCTACATTTGTATACTATCCACAGTCTACTGAGATTCCACTAGGACATTCACACTCTTGGTCAGAGATTGTATGGTGCCATGTCTGTATGTTGTGCTGGTGTGGCCACTCTTTTTCCTTTTCGGGTACTTCCTCCACCCTTCGGAAAAGCAGACACTATTGTTGAAGGAATTACATCTGGAATGCCCTTAAAAGGTTTTAAACGACTTGCATGGACAATAGTAGTTTGGGTGGGCAGTTGCAGTTTAACATTGACTAGTGATGTGATCTCAATAATTTGATAAGGACCTCTGTAGTTTGTTACAAATTGCTTCGTTTTTCCTTTCGCAATATATGGTGTTGACAGCATCACCCACTGACCGATTTTGTAATTTGGATATTTAGCTTGGGCATTACCTAGTCTTTCCTGTCGTTCCAAAGCCTTTGTATTAGATTTTTGAACCTTTTTCCATACATCCTTCATCATTCGACTGAAATCTTTTACCGTTTCTCCGACTTTTCTGTTTTTCTGCCTGATTACGTCAAAAGGGGATGGCATTTTTCTCCCATAGATCACTTCATAAGGTGACATGCCAGTTGCTTCATGCCTTTTGGCGTTGTATACCGACACGATTATTGATAAATACGTATCCCAATTAGAATTTTGTTCGTTAATATAATAACTAAGCGTCTTGACAATTGTCCGATGGACTCTTTCTGTGCGTCCGTTGCACTGAGGGTGTAACGGAGTTGTGCGTAATTTACGTATTTTTAGTAAGTGGCATAGCTGTTTCATTAATTCAGATATAAAATTAGATCCCTGATCTGTGATAATAGCTTCAGGTACGCCAAATTTAAGTATCCAGTTGTTAACTAAAGCTTGGGCAACTGTATTTGCTTGCTGATCTGGGAGACTCACCATAGCTAGATAGCGTGAAAAGTGATCTATAATTGTAAGAACATACGTATTACCAGCAGGTGTTTTATGATATGGCCCGTGGAGATCCAGTCCACAGATTTGAAATGGACAGGAAGACTCAGGGAGCCTCTGTAAGGGTATTTTTGAACGAGAGAGTTCAGCTCGTTGTGCGCACGCAATGCAATTACGAACGTACTGCGCAACATCCTGCTTTCTGGTTTGCCACCAAAAGCGCTCTGCTACACGTCTTTCTGTTGTCCACTGTCCACCGTGTCCTGCAAGGATATGATCATGGGCCTCTGCCATTATTTCTTGTCTAAGGTGTTGGGGAACAACAATTCGCGGTCCAAGTTTTGTTTTACGGCATAATACACCATCTTCAAAGCAAAATTGTTTTTGAGTTGCATATTTTTTGCATTCTGTATTGTAGCGGGACTTTGAATTTCGCCGTGCTACACTCGTTCCCTCAGATAAAAAATATCCCGTCGCAGCGGTATGAGCGCTCGACGACAGAGAAACTACTAATATTGTAGCCTTTTTCTTGTTTCCTATTCGTTTCTTAATTGTCTCTTGATAGCTGAAGCTTAAGGCAGACGTGATCTGATGAAGACGTTAAAAAAAACATATTAGCTAGTCTTGATCTGATTTTAATGTGTAGACATATTGTGGAAAATGTTAAGAAATTCGGAGGATGGAAGTAGCAAAGTAAATTAAATTGCATACAGTATCAAGATGATTTTAATTGGTATAAATTAGTGATTCCTGGACTATTGCAAGATTTCGGAGCAGACTTTTCACGTAGAAATCAAGGAGATTTTTGAAGACCTGGACGCCGCCCGAAAGAAGACATGTTAACCTGGTAAAGAATGAACTCTAAGCTACGCCATTTCCCCCTGTCACTTACATTCTGTTATTCTCTGTTCTTTTTCAATACTTTTTGTAGTGGAAACTGGTTCAACTTTTGCTCAAAAACGCCACAAGGACCACCCCTAACAATAGCTTTTCTGTAATACGAAGTCCGATTTGCATTTCATTCTTTCCTTTTTTCACGGTCATTTACGATTTTAAAACCCCCTTTTTTATTCACCATTTCTTCCCACATTTCCAACCTTTTTTTTTCTTTTTCGTTTTTTTATTCTCTCTTTTCTTTTTTTACTAACCACTACAGTATCCTCATCTTGTGCCTTTCTCCAGTCCTCAGTATCTCGGCCTGTTGCTTCCAAAGGTGCTATTTTCCGACTTAGGCAATCTGCATTCGTGTGTTTTTGCCTGGTTTATGGATAACTTCGAAATCCATTTCAAAAAGACATATGGCCCAACGGGTGAGACGACTAGATGGATCCTTTAACCCAAGCAACCATTTTAAAGCAGCGTGGTCTGTAATAACCTTGAATTTCCTACCATACAAGTAGCATTTAAAGTATTTGATGCCATAAATAACACTTAACAATTCTTTCTCCGTTGTGGAATAATTTCTTTCTGCCGTTGTTAGTTGTCTCGAAGCGTAGGCTATGGGGTGTTCCGCGCCATTAATATTCTGACTCAAAACAACTCCTACTGAATGACCACTTGCGTCACAGGATAAAATAAATTCTTTATTATAAACTGGGCAGGCTAATACTGGACTGTGGGTTAACTTATCTTTAAGGGTTTGAAATGCTGATTCACAATCTTCAGACCAATGAAATTTTGCAACTTTTTCCAATAATTGGGTTAAGGGTCCGGCAATTTCAGCAAAATTTTGAACATATTTTCGGTAATACGATGCGAGACCAATGAAACTTTGTACTTCCTTAACGCGTTGTGGTGTTGGGAAGTCCTTAACTGCCGAAATTAATCGAGGATCTGTTTTAATTCCTTTTTCACTAATGACATGCCCTAGGTAAGTAACCTCTGTCAATGCAAAACTACATTTTTCCATATTTAATGTTAATTTAGCTTTTCTAAGTCTCTGGAAAACATTACAAAGACGCACAGCATGTTCATTAATGTCTTTGGAGAATACAATAATATCGTCTAGATATACACAACATTGCTGAGTTTTGAGTCATCGCAATATTCCATCGAATAGTCTTTGAAAAGTTGCTGGTGCATTTTTCAAACCGAAAGGCATTCTTTTAAATTGCCAGTGGCCTCCAGGGGTAGAAAATGCTGTTTTATGCCTAACTTCAGGTGCAACTTCTAATTGATGATATCCGCTACGTAAATCGATTGTTGAAAAGTATTTACTGTTACCCAAACTGTCAATGATATCTGTAATGTTTGGAAGAGGATAAACATCTGAGATAGTTTGTTTTTTAAGGTGTCTGTAGTCACAACAGAATCTAAATCGTTTCGTACCGTCGGGAGGCTTCTTTGGAATAATTACGATATATGAATTATAAGGCGAATCAGAATATTCTATAATTCCATCCTTTAGATGCTGTTCTAAAAATTCATCCAGTACTGGCTGTAAGTGATGCGGAACACTATAAGGCTTCCTGTAAACTGGGGGGCTATTTCCTGTTGGGATCCTATGCTGTGTGATATCTGTTGCTGGCAGTGGACCTTCTGCATTAAATAAATCTTGGAACTCTACTAAAACTGCTTCTATCGTGTGTCTGTCATTTCCTTTCAAATTCTCAATCTTCTGGCGTAATGCGGTTTTATAGGCGTCGGGTTTCTGACCATCAGTAATATCTGACCAAATGAAATCTTCTTCTTCAAAAGTACTGACTGTAGCTACTAATATTCCCTTATGCAACTCTTTGTCCTCCACTCCGAAATTGTCAATATGTACCGGTACTTTTCTTTCTCCTTCAACGTCTTGAACCCGTACAACACTCCTACGTACAAAACAATGTGATACAGCTAATTCCTCATTTTCCTCCAATGGTTCTATTAGACATATGGTATCTGTAGGTACCTCGGGGTCAACGGTCATCCAGAAAAGTTTTCCTGAGCCAGATGGTATCTGATCCCGCGAATCAACCTTCAAGGACGTTGCACGCAGTGTAGTTGGTTTCGCCTTCCGGTTGGGGAAATCTTGCGGCAGTGGGCCCTTTGCAGCAGTGTCACCTAGCTGAAACACTATTCCGCTAAGTTCTACAGTTTGCTGTCTGAGGCCGATTTTAGCGTGATGTTTATTCAGGAAATCCAGTCCTAGGATCGCGTCGTACCCGTCAGTTACCTTTGTTACCACTTCTACATCTTCTTGAAATTGTACACCGTGAATATAGGAAATCAGTGAAGTACATCCTAATGACTTCACTGTACCTCCTCCTACCCCACGCAATCTATACCTTGGAGGGTCATATTTCTTTTCTCCAATACATTCATTAGTCACTACTGATACGTTTGCGATTGTATCCACCAGTATCCTTGCCTCTTTATCCTGTATGGTAGCAGATAACCAGCATTCCGCCTTCACATTCGCCTTAATGGCATGAAATTTTATTGGGAACGCCTGGCGGCGGATCCGTCATTCCCGTTGGAATTTAACTGATTTCTACTTCCAAAAACTTTCTTAGATATGCATTCCTTGAATGTGTGACCTATTCTTTGACAATTAGTGCATTGAGGTTGTCTGCAGTTTTTTGCTATATGGCTCTGTCGATGGCACCTAAAACATCGTACTCCTGCTGAAAATACATTTCGCTTCTCCTTGTGTCTCGTGGCAATGTCTATTTCTTCGAAAGCCGTCGCCACAGATACAGCTTCTGCTAAATTTTTAGGAAACTCTGCCCTGACACGACGGGACCTTTCAGGAGGTAACCCACGTAAAAATGTATCTAGAGCTCTGCCTCTTGTAAAATAACTTTGTTTGCTTCATCACTAGTTGTCAACTGATGGGTGTTAATATTACCTTTTCTGATCCTATCTACAAAGATTTCTAACGACTCGTTTTGCCTCTGAGCGATAATGTTTAAATTTTCCCTATAAAATCTACGGCTGTTCTGTTTTTGAAAACGTTTAAGTAATCCTTTCTTCAGTTCCTCAAACGTTGGAGTATTCCGTAATTCTTCATGGTATAATACGTGTGCTTTAGCCTATCCTAGCAATCTTAACTTTGTCATTTGTGAGAGCTGTTCATCTGACCATGATCCTAACTTTGCAGCTGCTACAAAATCATCAAAAAAAGGCTGTTATGTCTTCGCCAGGTTTACCTGAAAAAGGAGTTACTAAGGCTGCTGCTGAGGAATCTAGGGTGGGAGGGATTAAACTGGTTTGCCTAACCTCACTCAACTGTTTAAATAATATATTATTATCATTTTTAAGCTGTGCTATCTGATTAACTAAGATCTGAATAGTTTCCTCAGTAGAAACCGCTTGTGGTGCTGGCTCTGACTTTGTGCGATTTCGTGTCATCATTTTACAAACTGTGAGTTACACAATCTTACTACACTGAATGAAAAAGATGTTTAAATATTTTCGACAAACTCTTAAAATTATGAGAGAGAATACACTTCTAAATAAAGAAAATATTACGACTGCTATGCAAACCTCTATCCTTTCACACATTAAACAATACTAACTGTGGACCTTCAGTGACTGTCATTCACAACTCATATTGAGCCAAGGGTTTTTTCTCTGACACCAATTGTAACAGTTCTGACACTAAATGTAACACTTCTGTGACTAAATGTAACTGGGTTTTCTCTTCTGACGCTGTCAGCTGTCAGGATGAGCATTCTAAAGCATTCTGTCAGGGTGAAAATATTAAATTAATCAATTTTTCTCTCTTGACAACATGTGGGCAGGGTGGGCTCTTCCTTGGCTCGGGTATGAGGTAGAATGAAACAGCATTTTTACAAAAGATAACTTTTATTGAAAGTTTCGTACAACTGTATCTTACTGGATGTTCTGGTTCGGAGAACGGCAGCTGTGTCGTTTGCGTAGCCTTCTGCTGCGGCAGCGGCGGCGGCGGCGTCTGATTACGCGTAGCGGTGTGTATCTCGTGTCACCGTCTCGCCCAGATGACTGGAGACGCGCCTCGTGCGGTGGCCCGTTTAATTATTGAGAGCGAATACGTGCATCGGATGGTGATACCTTGGATGTGGCGTCCCAGTGTTTCTCTTCTCTAAGCGGCCGCGTGAGTTGTGCGTCGGCCAGCGGAGCGGCGCGGCGGGGGAAGACCAGGGTCGCGGACTCGAACCACGGACTCCCGCTTGCCAGTCTTCGGCTGTCAGGTCTTCATCCCAGCTCACAGGTGACTGCTGATGTGAGGCCGTCTCCTTCCCGTCCTCACGAGTCACCCGGTTACGTAAAAATCAGACTTCAAATACCTTTTAACTTCTGTCTTCTGGCGCCGCGGCTGCTGCTTGCTATTCCATTACAGCGGCGGACCTGGTGCGTCTGTGCATGATGTAGTCTCTTCTTGCATGACGGTCTTCAGCACCGAAACTGACTGAAAACTACTGCTACGCTTCTTCACTTCTTCGTCCTCTTCGTCTCTCGTCTTCGTCTGTCGTCTACGTCGCTCGGGCCCACTGCGTCTCGCGTATTTATTCACTTCAGTTTACTGGAGGTGAACGACTTCACGGTCATTGCCTCTTCTGTCACGTTGAAAAGCTTCTCGAAGAATCTTCTTAACGTCGGTCATTGGCTCTTGGAATGTAGGCGAGGGCCTTTGCTCACATGTGACAACTGAGAAACACGTGAGCCGGTCGGGCGATGCCCTGACGGCTGAATCGACAGCGCCCGCTTATGTGGAACTTGCTGACTTCATGGTCATTGTGTCTTCTGTTCTGTCCGCTGTTTGCCAGTATGTAACTCTCTAAACTAATCCAAGTTTTTCATTTATATTCTAATTTCTACTTCACTTTGATTTCACTAATTTATTTACTTAAGTACCACTCAACACTATAGATGTAGACATACGACATGCAGAACCACGTTTGCCACTGACGACGTGTCTGTCAGCTCACGTTGACGTCCTATCTGGCGGTCGTCTGTGTTGTTATGTCTGGTGTAATTCATTCTAACCCTCGACTTTAATATAGATTTCACTGAAATTCCATTATTCCGCCAACTATATTGTCGGAGGCGAAAGAAGCTGAAGAATCACATACATTGTCGGAGGTTGCACACTCAGCTGCTTCTTAATATTCCTTGTAGGCACCCAGTATAATAATAATAACGATCCCTCAAACATATTTACAGTTTCAAGCACACCAATACGCAACATCCAAGACCCCACAACTCATTACGAGTATATACAATCCTACACAACCGACTGAGAAGATGTAGGTATCATCCTTACATAGTTCCTTCGTCAGGCTGTAATTCATGCAAAAGTCAATATACATCATTCTCAATGACGAGAAAATTTTTCTATCGGTTTATTCCCATGAAGAATCTGCAAAGTGATGACCTTCTTTTTTTGTAAATACATAGGGTTATGTGCTCATGTGCATATGTTACGGTACTACAGGCTGCGTTGTAGTCTCTGGAGGGATCACTCAAAATTTTACTTACTCTTTCCCCTTTAGCTAGCTAACAGTGCTCCAAAAGGAATGACCGATGTCATCATCATAGCATGCTGAAATGATGTAATATACCGTTTCCGGGAAATGACATGACGTCCTTTCTGCTCTCTATGCCACACGATCAAGGTCTCACTGGTGTGCTTTATTTGAGATAAAGACTTTCGACTGCTCTTTGCAATACGATGAGAGAGCAGAAGTTCAGCAGACTAACACACAGTTATTCTTACGAGCACTCTGCAAGTAATTCAAGGGTAGGATGGAAGATTACCATTTATTTCGTGTTGATATCGGCCAATACAGCTGGAGTTCGTGCTTGTAGTCAACAGATATGCGAAGGAAATTGCCTTATTCGTTACCTAGAAACCGTCGCATTTATTTTAAATGACTTATATGGCTGTATTCTTGACTTTTCAGGAATAGTTCACACGTCGATCAGTTTAGCTATTTCCTTCCCTACCGAAGTTTTCTTCGCAGTTAGCGTAGCTTCCTTGTTTCCACTTTTAGAGAAGTCAAATGTAATGTCTACTCTGGTATTCATGATCGTTGTAACGACAACTATAGCTGCATAGGCTATCTGTGTTCCAACCTTGGAGTCCACACGCCAAAAAATTCCAAAGACGGAATATATATACTGCTTGACAAGAAAAAGTAAAGTGGAGGAGGAACCGAAATGAAACTTCACGGGTTGGAGCGTACGTGTTGTTGTTCCAGGAATGACAAAATCGATCCAAATTTACAAAGGACTTGGCAGGGGTTAGTTATCAATAGGACTTTTCACCCCCTCTGGTGTGGCTGCATGAACTGTTCGGTTGGAAATGGTCCCATGACGCTGTGGAACAAGCTGGCCTACAGCTCTTGCACCTCGTCCCTGATATTCCGGGTACTAACGCTGACACGGAGTTAAACGTCTGGGCTGGCCCCTCACATGTCCTGCCAGGGACATATACGGGGATTTTGCTGGCCACAGGTGTACACTAACATCATAGTTTATAGAAGCACGTGGAATGTGTGGCCGAACATTGTCCTGTTGAAATATGGCACTACGATACTGCTGCAAGAGCGGTAACACATGAGGAAGCAGGAGGTCGGAGTTCTCTAAATAACACCTGCAGGGACCTAACTGGACCTCTTCCCAGACCGCCACCATACTCGCCAACAAGAGTCTGGGGTAGTGCAGATCTACGAATCATCTCTGATTGCATTGTAATACCATTCATCAACAATCCACGATTCCTGGTCACAGTTTGGGTTGCGGCGTTAACGGCTACCTAGACATGGGACGGTAATTACCCAGTCCAGTTGCTGCTAGTCCCCGGCCAGTAGTGCAGGAAGACAGAGAACGTTGCAGGGAGTCTATTACCTGTTCTAGACAGGTAAGCGCACATGTCAGTGGCTACGATGCGCTTGGTGCACAATGCGGCGATCGTCCCCTGTGGTGGTCAGGCGTTTTAAACCAGAACCTTGACGACAAGTATGCCTTCCTTGTATTCCCATGCAGTTCATCACCGGGCCATTGTTACATCCGGATTCCCAACAAAACTGGATGTTGTAGAGTTCGACCAGTCAACAAAACCCGACCTCCTAATGAGGTCAAAAAAAAAAAAAAAAGTTCAAATGTGTGTGAAATCTTATGGGACTTAACTGCTAAGGTCATCAGTTTCTATGCCAACAAACTACTTAACCTAAATTATCCTAAGGACAAACACACACACCCATGCCCGAGGGAGGACTCGAACCTCCGCCGGGACCAGCCGCACAGTCCACGACTGTAGTGCCTTGACCGCTCGCCTAACCCTGCACAGCTCCTTTCCAAAACTCCGTCAGTTGCTGATAACGGCATCTTACACGAGTGTACCGTATCTTCTAGTCCTTCCGAATTATACTAAACATGTTTGCCAAAGAAAGTAATTTTTTTTTGTCATCAGTCTACTGACTGGTTTGATGCGGCCCGCCACGAATTCCTTTCCTGTGCTAACCTCTTCATCTCAGAGTAGCACTTGCGACCTACGTCCTCAATTATTTGCTTGGCGTATTCCAATCTCTGTCTTCCTCTACAGCTCCCTCTAGTACCATGGAAGTCATTCCCTCATGTCTTAGCAGATGTCCTATCATCCTGTCCCTTCTCCTTATCAGTGTTTTCCACATATTCCTTTCCTCTCCGATTCTGCGTAGAACCTCCTCATTCCTTACCTTATCAGTCCACCTAATTTTCAACATTCGTCTGTAGCACCACATCTCAAATGCTTCGATTCTCTTCTGTTCCGGTTTTCCCACAGTCCATGTTTCACTACCATAGAATGCTGTACTCCAGACGTACATCCTCAGAAATTACTTCCTCAAATTAAGGCCGGTATTTGATATTAGTAGACTTCTCTTGGCCAGAAATGCCTTTTTTGCCATAGCGAGTCTGCTTTTGATGTCCTCCTTGCTCCGTCCGTCATTGGTTATTTTACTGCCTAGGTAGCCGAAATCCTTAACTTCATTGACTTCGTGACCATAAATCCTGATGTTAAGTTTCTCGCTGTTCTCATTTCTACTACTTCTCATTACCTTCGTCATTCTCCGAATTACTCTCAAACCATACTGTGTACTCATTAGACCATTCCGTTCACAGGTCATTTAATTCTTCTTCACTTTAATCCAGGATAGCAATGTCATCAGCGAATCGTATCATTGATATCCTTTCACCTTGCATTTTAATTCCACTCCTGAACCTTTCTTGTATTTCCATCATTGCTTCCTCGATGTACAGATTGAAGAGTAGGGGCAAAAGGCTACAGCCTTGTCTTACACCCTTCTTAATACGAGCACTTCGTGCTTGATCGTCCACTCTTAATATTCCCTCTTGGTTGTTGTACATATTGTATATGACCCGTCTCTCCCTATAGCTTACCCCTACTTTTTTCAGAATCTCGAACAGCTTGAACCATTTTATATTGTCGAACGCTTTTTCCAGGTCGACAAACCCTATGAAAGTGTCTTGATTTTTCTTTAGCCCTGCTTCCATTATTAGCCGTAACGTCAGAATTGCCTCTCTCGTCCCTTTACTTTTCCTAAAGCCAAACTGATCGTCACCAAGCGCATTCTCAATTTTCTTTTCCATTCTTCTGTATATTATTCTTGTAAGCAGCATCGATGCAATAGCTGTTAAGCTGATTGTGCGATAATTCTCGCACTTGTCAGCTCTTGCCGTCTTCGGAATTGTGTGAATGATGCTTTTCCGAAAGTCAGATGGTATATCGCCAGATATATTCTACACACCAACGTGAATAGTCGTTTTATTGCCACTTCCCCCAATGATTTTAGAAATTCTGATGGAATGTTATCTATCCCTTCTGCCCTATTTGACCGTAAGTCCTCCAAAGCTCTTTTAAATTGCGATTCTAATACTGGATCCCCTGTCTCTTCTAAATCGACTCCTGTTTCTTCTTCTATCACATCAGACAAATCTTCACCCTCATAGAGGCTTTCAATGTATTGTTTCCACCTATCTGCTCTCTCCTCTGCATTTAACTGTGGAACTCCCGTTGCACTCTTAATGTTACCATCGTTGATTTTAATGTCATCAAAGGTTGTTTTGACTTTCCTGTATGCTGAGTCTGTCCTTCCAACAATCATATCTTTTTCGATGTCTTCACATTTTTCCTGCAGCCATTTCGTCTTAGCTTCCCTGCACTTCCTATTTATTTCATTCCTCAGGACTTGTATTTCTGTTTTCCTGATTTTCCCGGAACATGTTTGTACTTCCTCCTTTCATCAATCAACTGAAGTATTTCTTCTGTTACACATGGTTTCTTCGCAACTATCTTCTTTGGACCTATGTTTTCCTTCCCAACTTCTGTGATGGCCCTTTTTATAGATGTCCATTCCTCTTCAACTGTACTGCCTACTGCGCTATTCCTTATTGCTGTATCTATAGCGTTAGAGAACTTCAAACGTATCTCATCATTCCTTAGTACTTCCGTATCCCACTTCTTTGCGTATTGATTCTTCCTGACTAATGTCTTGAACTTCAGCCTACTCTTCAGCACTACTACATTGTGATCTGAGTCTATATCTGCTCCTGCGTACGCCTTACAATCCAGTATCTGATTTCGGAATCTCTCTCTGACCATGATGTAATCTAATTGAAATCTTCCCGTATCTCCCGGCCTTTTCCAAGTATACCTCCTCCTCTTGTGAATCTTGAACAGGGTATTCGCTATTACTAGCTGAAACTTGTTACAGAACTCAATTAGTCTTTCTCCTCTTTCATTCCTTGTCCCAAGCCCATATTCTCCTGCAACCTTTTCTTCTACTCCTTCCCCTACAACTGCATTCCAGTCGCCCATGACTATTAGATTTTCGTCCCCCTTTACATACTGCATTACCCTTTCAATATCCTCATACACTTTCTCTACCTGTTCATCTTGAGCTTGCGACGTCGGCATGTATACCTGAACTATCGTTGTCAGTGTTGGTCTGCTGTCGATTCTGATTAGAACAACCCGGTCACTGAACTGTTCACAGTAACACACCCTCTGCCCTACCTTCCTACTCATAACGAAACCTACACCTGTTATACCATTTTCTGCTGCTGTTGATATTACCCGATACCCATCTGACCAGAAATCCTTGTCTTCCTTCCACTTCACTTCACTGACCCCTACTATATCTAGATTGAGCCTTTGCATTTCCCTTTTCAGATTTTCTAGTTTCCCTACGACGTTCAAGCTTCTGACATTCCACGCCCCGACTCGTAGAACGTTGTCCTTTCGTTGATTATTCAATATTTTTCTCATGGTAACCTCCCCCTTGGCAGTCCCCTCCCGGAGATCCGAATGGGGGACTATTCCGGAATCTTTTGCCAATGGTGAGATCATCATGACACTTCTTCAATTACAGGCCACATGTCCTGTGGATACACGTTACGTGTCTTTAATGCAGTGGTTTCCATTGCCTTCTGCATCCTCATGTTGTTGATCATTGCTGATTCTTCCGCCTTTAGGGGCAATTTCCCACCCCTAGGACAAGAGAGTGTCCTGAACCTCTATCCGCTCCTCCGCCCTCTTTGACAAGGCCGTTGGCAGAATGAGGCTGACTTCTCATGCCGGAAGTCTTCGGCCGCCAATGCTGATTATTTATCAAAATTTAGGCAGTGGCGGGGATCGAACCCAGGACCGAAGACGTTTTGATTATGAATCAAAGACGCTAGCCCAAGATCACAAGTATTATCGAAGTAGTACACCGGCCTAATATCGTGTAGGGCCCCTGCGAGCACGCAGAAGTGCCGTAATACCACATTGCATGGATTAGACTAATGTCTGAAGTAGTGCTGGAGGGAACTGACACCATGGATCCTGCAGGGCTGTTCATAAATCCGTAAAAGTGCGAGAGGGTGGAGATCTCTTGTGAACAGCACGTTGCAAGGCACCCCAGATATGCTCAGTAATGTTCATGTCTGGAGAGTTTCGTGGCCAGCGAAAGTGTTTAAACTCAGAAGAGTGTTCCTGCAGCCACTCTGAGGCAGTTTTAGACGTGTCAAATGTCGTATTGTCCTCCTAGAATGGCTCAAGTCTGTCGGAATTCTCAATGGACATTAATAGATGCAGGTGATAAGACAGGATCCTTACGTACGTGTCACCTGACAGAATCGTATTTAGACGTATCAGGGGTCCATATAATACCAACTGAACACGCTCTACACCACTACAGAGCCTCCAACAGCTTTAACAGTCCCCTGCTGACATGCAGGGTCCATGGATTCATGAGCTTGTCTCCAAACCCATACACGTCCATCCTCTCGTTACAATTTGAAACGAGACTCGTCCGACCAGGCAACATGTTTCCAGTCATCCACAGTCCGATGTCGGTGTTGATGGGCCCAGGCGAGGCCTGAAGCATAGTGTCGTGCAGTCATCAAGGGTACAAGAGTGGGCCTTCGGCTCGGAAAGTACATATCCATGATGTTTCCTTGAATGCTTCGCATGCTGACACTTGATGGCTCAGCATTGAAATCTGCAGCAATTTCTGGAAGGGTTGCACTTATGTCATGTTTAACGATTCTCTTCAGTCGTCGTTGGTCCCGTTCTTGCAGGGTCTTTTTCTGGTCGCAGCGATGTCTGAGATTTGATGTTTTACCGATTTCCTAAAATTCACTGTACGCTCGTGAAATGGTCGTATGGGAAAAACCCCACTTCATCGCTACCTCGTAGATGCTGTGTCCCATCGCTCGTGTACCGACTATAGCACCACGTTCAAACTCACTTAAATGTTGATAATCTGCCATAGTAGCAGCAGTAACCGACGTAACAACTGCGCCAGACACTTGTTGTCTTACACAGGCGTTGCCGACCGCAGTGCTGTATTCTGCCAGTTTACATTGAATATGTATTTGAATACGCATGCCCATACCAGTTTTTTTGGCGCTTCAATGCATATCTTACCAGGTCTGATTAGAACGTTACACATGAACAACATTAAGACACTCTGGCGGAGGGTCTACCAGTCACAGATAATTTCAGCTCTTATCATTCACATATGCGCCGATGGTGTATACCAGTGGGAAATTACAGTGACGTCTGATAATGTCTTCTGCTTGCTTCCTTTTTGTGTCATGCAGTATAAAAAAAGTCTTCCTTTTGATACTGTGGTACGAGCTCTCTTTCTGTCACCAGTCTAGGATTCTTGACCGCTTGAAGCAGGGTAAAACCATTTTCATGTAACTTTTTACATTAACGAGATGTTGAAAGAAACGAAGAAGATATTCTGAGTCGAAGACTCTGACAGATAACTTACAAACTCATGAGGACATAGCAAAGACACGTGATCGCTGTAGGATTCAGAAATCAAGGAAACAAATGCGTTTGGGACAACTATTTAAAAATATTCTTTGATCTAATAAGTACACTTAGCAATACAGTTGTTAGCAATGTTAGTAAATCATGCTATATGCCTCAGTGATTTCAATTCTGTTCGTATTTTTAACCTCATCGATCCATTAAATCATAAATTGTGTTATGATGTTTCATACAATGGAATAATAAGTATCGTACTTTACGTTACAGGTGCATAATTCGAAAATTGCTCTAAAATAATATTTTCGTATGAAACTTCCTGACAGATTAAAACTGTGTCCCCCAGCGAGCCTCGAACTCGGGATCTTTGCTTCTTGCGGGCAAGTACTCTACTATCTGAGCTACCCTAACACTACTCACGATTCCCCCTCACAGCTTCAATTCTGGCAGTACCTCGTCTCATACCTTCCAAACTTCACAGAAGCTCTTCTGCGAACCTTGCAGAACTATCACTTCTTTAAGAAAGGATATTGCGGAGACACCGCTTAGCCACAGCCTGGGGGATGTTTCCAGAATGAGATACAGCTATAATCTGCCAGGAAGTTTCATATCAGCGCACACACCGCTGCAGAGTGAAAATATCATTCTGGAATATTTCCGTAGGTTTTCGTAAAGTTTCCCGTGCTAGGACCTGCACCACAGGTTTAGCGTAGGGGCTGCAGATCGTGAACATAGCCTCATCTACAACATTAGAGCTGTTCAACGTACATCCCTCTTGAGTGCATAAGCATCCCATTTCTTTACGCACTGATCTTCTTGAAGAAGGCGCAGTGGGTAGTGTTGTGGACTAGCATTGGGGATGATGGGGGTGCAAATCCCCATCCGATTATCCAGATTTAGATGTTCTGCGATTTCTCAAAATTGCTCCAGGCAAATGCCCAGGTTATTCCTCCGGAAACCCTTCCGCAGCTCGTGGTCTCGCGGTCGCGCTCGCGCTTCGTGAGCACCGGGTCCCGGGTACGATTCCCGGCGGGTCAGGGATTTTCACCCGCCTCGAGATGACAGTGTGTTTGAGTCGTCCTCATCATTTCGTCATCATTCCTGGACTGAGCAAAGGTTGGGAAATTGTATGGGCGCTGATAACCGTGTAGTTGAGCGCCCCACAAACCAAGCATCATCATCATCATCCGGAAACGTCACGGTCAATTTTATCCCGAATCTTGACAGAGTCAGTACTTCCGCTTCGTCTCTACTGCCGTCACTGTCGATGACACGTTAAACTCTTATCAGCTTTCCTAATCTTCCTTCTTCCTGACGATTTCTCTTAAACTTCAGCCTACTCTTCAGCGCTACTAAATTGCCACCCGAGTCTACGCCAACTCTTGAATACATCTTACAATTCACTCTCTGTTACCGAAATCTCTGTTTCACGATAAAATAATTCAGCTGGTTTCTTTTTACGTCTGGAGGACTTTTCCAACTACATCTTCGACTTTGGGATTTGTATTTGTTATTAATAGCTGATGAGCATATTACACCATGTTCAGAAATCCTTACATTCTTTGTCACTTCACGAACCACACTCTATCTAAACTACGACTATGATTTTTTTCATTTCAAGTTTTGTAGATCCCTAGTTCCCTAGTACATTCAAATTTCTGATAGTCCATGTACCAATCGAAAAATATTATCTATTCGTTGGTTATTCAGTCATTTTATTTTGGTTAACTCGTCCTTGGCAATCCTCTCCCTGAGATGAAAATAGGAATCTTTTCACAATGGAGAGATCATCATGACTTTTTTTTCAGTTACAATCCATATGCTCCTACATACAAATTTCTTGTTTTTAAAGTGCTTCATATTCAGGGTGGTGCATTGATCGCGACCGGGACAAATATCTCACGAAATAAGCGTCAAACGAAAGAACTACAAAGGACGAAACTTGTCTAGCTTGAAGGGGGAAACCAGATGGCGCTATGGTTGGCCCGCTAGATGGTGCTGCCATAGGTCAAACGGATATCAACTGCGATTTTTAAATAGGAACCCTCATTTTTTTACCACATATTCGTGTAGTACGTAAAGAAATATTAATGCTTTAATTGCACCACTATTTTCGCTTTGTGATAGATGGCGCTGTAATAGTCACAAACATATGGCTCACAATTTTAGACGCATAGTTGGTAACAGGTAGGTTTTTTAAATTTAAATACAGAACGTTGGTACGTTTGAACATTTTATTTCGGTTGTTCCAATGTGGTACATGTACCTTATTGAACTTCTCATTTCTGAGAACGCATGCTGTTACAGCGTGATTACCTGTAAATAACACATTAATGCAATAAATGCTCAAAATGATGTAAGTAAACCTCAATGCATTTGGCAATACGTGTAACGATATTCCTCTCAGCAGCGAGTAGTTCGCTTTCCGTAAAGTTCGCACATGCATTGACAATGGGCTGACGCATGTTGTCAGGCGTTGTCGGTGGATCACGATAGCAAATATCCTTGAACTTTCCCCACAGAAACAAATCCGGCGACGTCAGATCCGGTAACCGCGCGGGCCATGGTATGGTGCTTCGACGTCCAATCCACCTGTCATGTAATATCCTATTCTATACCTCATCATCCGCAAGTGAGCTATGTGCCGCACATCCATCATGTTGGAAGTACATCGCCATTCTGTCATGCAGTGAAACATCTTGTGGTAACATCGATAGAACATTACGTAGGAAATCAGCATATATTGCACCATTTAGATTGCCATCGGTAAAATGGGGGCCAATTATCCTTCCTTCCATAATGCAGCACCATACATTAACCAGCCAAGGTCGCTGATGTTCCACTTGTCGCAGCCGTCGTGGATTTTCCGTTGCCCAGTAGTGCATATTATGCCGGTTTACGTTACTACTGTCGGTGAATGACGCTTCGTCGCTAAATAGAACGCGTGCAAAAAATATGTCATCGTCCCGTAATTTCTCTTGTGCCTAGTGGCAGAACTGTATACGACGTTCAAAGTCGTCGCCACGCAATTCCTGGTGCATAGAAATATGGTACGGGTGCAATCGATGTTGTTGTAGGATTCTCAAAACCGACGTTTTTGAGATTCCCGATTCTCGCGCAGTTTGTCTGCTACTGATGTGCGGATTAGCCGCGACAGCAGCTAAAGCACCTACTTCGGTATTATCATTTGTTGCAGGTCGTCGTTGGCGTTTCACATGTGGGTGAACACTTCCTGTTTCCTTAAATAACGTATCTAATCGGCGAACAGTCCGGACACTTGGATGATGTCGTCCAGGATACCGAGCAGCATACATAAGACACGCCCGTTGGGCATTTTGATCACAATAGCCATACATCAACACGATATCGACCTTTTACGCAATTGGTAATCGGTCCATTTTAACACGGGTAATGTATCACGAAGCAAATACCGTCCGCACTGCCGGAATGTTACGTGGTACCACGTACTTATAGGTTTGTGACTATTACAGCGCCATCGATCACAAAGCGAAAAAAGGGGTCCAACTAAAACATTCATATTTCTTTACGTACTACACTAATATGTAATAAAAAGTGGGGGTTCGTATTTAAAAAAAACGCAGTTGATATCCGTTTGACTTACGGCAGCGCCATCTAGCGGGCCAACCATAGCGCCATCTTGTTTCCCCTTTAAAGCTAGATGAGTTTCGTTCTTTGTAGTTTTTTCGTTTGATGCTTATTTCGTGAGATATTTGGCCGGGTCACTATCAGTGGACCACCCTGTATTGGCAATACTGATCTAATTCACAGGTTATGATGCTCTTAGCGTAGACTGTGGTTCGATCCTCGATACAAAAGTAAAACAGTAATTTAAGAAACTAAAACATTGTTCGCATTACTTGTTAAAATACACATACATCTGTTACAAAACATTAAAAAAAAATGTGACTCACATACTGGTACTACTGATCAAACTTGCAGGTTACAGCACACTTGATTTATGTAGTCATACGGTGAAAACTGCAAGGAATTTCGATGAAATAACGTACTGAACAGTACTTCAACATATGCATTTAATACACGTACTTTTAGATAAAACATGAGGATTGATGCATGACCGCTGGCGGGGTTGTTGGCGTCACCTTTCAACTTCCTGGTGCCACCAGCTCGATCTGTCGTGAAATGTCCGTCTGGTTTGAGACCACTTTGCTCGAGGTTGTTGTTGGGGACGGGGCCTGTTGTGGCGTGGCGAGTTGAGGACTAAAAACCAAGCAAGGAGGACAGTGTGAGAGGTCCGCCGAGCCAGTAAGGCCAGCACTTGGGCAAGGGTCTTGGGCACGGGGTCTGGTGAGGAGTGGCTGGGTACATTAGTGTACTGATTTCAATCAGTGGCTGACTTCGAGTGCCATCTTCGTACGTAACGTCGTAAACGTGGCACACCGATGGCAGAGTTCAAACCAGTTCCGCTGTGCTGAATTTCAGGTCCGCTTTGGAACCGACAACTTCAGTCAAGTATTAGATTCTGGGGTCGTAACTGCCATTTTCTTGTTGATATCTATAGGCCTGTTGCGATCATTGCAATTTCTTAACTGATCTGTCTCACTACCTGTTGGTTCCATGAATTCTTGTTGGTGTTTACCTTTACTGAGTCGATACTAGCCTTTGGTTGTTTGTTAACAGCACTTCTAAAACTATGTGAGTCGATAGTCCTTCTTGAGCCGGAGTGATAACACGTGTTTCTTCTATGCTGTGGCTGGACCCTCCTCCTTCGTCTCCCCCCCCCCCTCCCACCACCCTCCCGCGCACACTCATTATCGTCTACGCAGTTCCTAAATGTTTGGGTTCTAGCCGACCTAACTGCACGAACGTCTAAGAACACCAGCTAAGTACCTTTCTCTTGTAACATGGCCGGAGCCGATTTCGAGATACCTTCTGGCATTGCAAACGTCGTCGCTTTGTTAATTATATTGTCTTTGGGGCTGCCAGCGTCTCAGAATATTTGCAATTGCTGAGGCTATGTAACTGGATTAGGCAACCTACTTTTCTTCCTGGGGTTTCGGATTCGTTGTCGTTGTAGAGGCTGCATATTACAGTGACGCGGGTATACCGTTTGACTAGGTATTTTTGTTTTCACGTAATGAACCCTGCTGTGTCAACATTTGTTTTGCCTGCGTGGACCCAACGAAAAGGGCTTTGGAAAGCCGGTCGTCTCGTTGAAACCTTTCTTGGCCTTCCTATATGGTGTAGTCTTGTGCTCTTTGACTATAAGTCTTCTGGTGCGCTCCTCGTGAGGAGGCAATTCAAATTTGGTTTCTCAACTGAAGCTAATCATGAAGGCCTACCTGCTTTCCATTTGGTAGTCTTACTTAAATGAAGCTGTTGCCAAAGAAGACTTGCCTGTTGGTATTCGGTAATTTTATTTAACTGAGACTGTTATTATTTAAGGCCTTCCTGTTTCCTATTTGGTAATGTTACTTAACTGGAGCTGTTGTTATTGAATGACTGCCTGTCCCCTTATAATTAAATTAAGAGCTATTTCATAATTTGGGTTAGCTGAAGCTCTTATAATCAAGCCCTAACTTTTTTATTGCCCTATTGTTGAGATCTCATACGTTACTCTATCTGTATTGTAATTAACTGAAATTGTGGTTCCCAAAGACCACTTGCTTCAGAGGTATTTATATCAAAAGATAGTAACAAGAAATGACACATGACGGTACATGGCTCATACACTTTCGCCTTACATCTCTTTATTTGTAAGTGTAGGTATTCAGAGAGCATGGGTGAGTTCTGTTGGCAGAGGGGTTTTTAGAATAGTCTACCTTTTCTCTGGTCATTGCCTGTGACCATTTCCTTAGTGTGTAAGGAACCCCTACCGTGTGTCGAGCATTGTATTAATTTATTCGTTGTTCGCAGAGAGCTAACGTGCACTAGATCCAAGAGGCTGCCTCTGAATCGTGCTTCTAAAGGTGGAGCACTTATCTATGAACTTATAATTCGGGAGCTTAGCAGCGAGGATAGTGTTCCAGAGCTGGTGGCCAGGTAGCGAGCGGCGTTGGGCACACCGCTTTGCGTTTCGGTGAGCAGCATTGGGAAGGTAGGTGTATCTCTCGATAATATTTCCAAGGCGTTGGATGATGTGCAGCGGAGTCTGTCCTTCCTTCAGGACAGTCGAACTACTGTTAGGAAAATTGGTACAATTCTGGCCCAGCTAGCACGTTCGGGGAGTCTGGTGACGGACATTACCTTCTTGCAACCTAGCCAGTCTGAAGATACCAGGGTGGCAGTTGAGTGACCGAGGGATGTGCAGCGTCCTTAAGCTTGAAAAGTCAGGAAGCGGGAACAAGCGCAGCAACTCCTCCCACGAATCATTTCTTTGATCAGGCAACCGGGTCCCAATGTTTAGGTGGCCCTCTGGCTTATCATTTCGATACTACCCAACACAATTATGTGCCTAGTAACGTATCTCAGAGCTTTTACACGATACCTTGGACCGTGTCCAGATGTTTTTGTGTCTGTTGGTGTGACTTCAATTTCATGCAGATACATCTACTTGTTGCTCGGGTGGGGTTGTATTCAGAAAACTGGATTAGTTTTCGACTTTGCGAGCCGCACCTTCTCTTTTAGGTTTTCACCTAGTGACAAGATAGCCGATTGCTCTCGCTATGGCGCAAGTGTGACTAAAACTCCGGCGAATTTGATGTAGCCCATCTTCTGCTGGGTCAGGCAGGAAGCTGTTGAGTTTTTATTACGGGAGTTTTCCAAGGGTTTCTCCAATAAATAAGGGGGCACTAACGTCATACAGTACCACATAGGCTTGGCTGACGATATTCTGGTGCGACAGTCTCCTTATCGCCTCTCGACATCCAAAACGAAAATAGAAATTGGCGAGCGTGTTGAAGGAGGGGATCATTAAGACGTACGCATCTACATGTCATAGATTTTTCTCGCTCCTAAACTCAGGGCCAGGACTACAGGCTGCTGGTTAATTATAGCCGCCTTAATAAAAAAATTGTCTTAGAATCTCTCCCTTTGCCAGAGCTTCACAGGTACTTTACCTGGTTTTCGGTGGCTAAATGGTTCCCGATGTTTGCGCTCAACGAAGCTTACTATCAGATGCCTCTTATCGAGGAGACTTAACATGTCACCACATTCTGCGCCGATTGGAACCTTTGAGTTCAACCGGGTGTCGTTCGGCTTGTCCACTGGGGTGGCGGTTTGCTTGTCCACTGGGGTGGCGGTTTCGTCTCGTTTGTTAGATAATATCCTGGACTACTTACAGTTTTCTTGTGTCTTTAACAAACTTGATGACGCGGTCATTTATAGTCAGTAGTTTAAGGATCATATTTCCCATCCTCGGGAGGTCCTCTCCAAGTTTCGGAATGCAGGGTCGACCGTCAACCCGTCAAAGATTACACTTCCTTTCTGGACCATTTAATTTTCTAGGACGGCATTAGGATTGATTACGAACAAACTGCAGTGTTTAAGAAATTTCCCCAGCCTCGAAATAGGAAGGAGATTTAGTGGCATGGCGAAATGTTTTCGCCGTTTTGTCCCTGATTTTGCCCAGATGGCCGCTCCCCTAAATAAATTACGTAGAAAGGGGGAGAAATCTGGCTTGGTGAGAGCCAACAGGCGTCGTTTGAAGCTGTCAAGATCGCTATCACCAATCCGAAGGTCTTAGCAGTCCCGGATTTTGGCAAATGATTTATCTTCAAACTGAGGCCTCCAACTCCGGTATTGCTGCAGTGTTGTCGCAGGAGGATCAAGGTGTAAGATGCCCATTAGCTTTTGCGCCTAGAAGGATTTCTGGTCCCGAGATAAATTACTCCGTTTATGAGTGCGAGGCGCTAGCTGTGCTTTTCCCCTTGCAGAAGTTGCAGTTATCTCTTGAGCATAGGGTGTTTGACATCGACACGGACAATCAGGCCCTAAGTTGGGTGTTGGCTCGACCCAGGAAAATTGGTGGCATTGCCAGGTGGGCAGTCAGGATCTCCTTGTTCCATATCAAGGTGCAACACTTAAAAGCATCTGACAACCCAGTCGCCGACGCCCTCAGTTGCATTTTTTGGGAGGATTATAGTGAGTATAGACTCGGTTATATGTACCGTCTTAGCTGAAGACATTAAAACCAAACCGAATCAAGATACATTGTGGAGTCCATTGAGACAGCAACTCGCATAAGGTGGTGAGGTTAGCGACTGCTCCATCAGGAATGGCATACTATGTAAACACGCTAACGAAGCCGGCGACCTTGAAATTTGTTTGGATCAGGAGCTGGTGCCTCCCATTTTCCATTTTCATATCTCTGTAGTGGGAGGACATCTGGACCTCTATAAAACCTTGGAAAAGGTTAAGGTTCACCTCAATTGGCCCACGTGTAAGGATATAGGTGACTAGTGGGTGAGTGTGAAACCTGTAAGAACGCTAATCCCAGTAATAGTTCTCTGATGGGGTTGTTACAATCCGAGCGCGAGGAGAACCCTCTTATCTCTTTATCGATTGCATAGGGCCTCTTCCTCGTAGCAAGAAGGGGCCCTGATAAATTCTGGTGGTTGTTGGCACGTTTTCCAGATCTGTATGTTTAATTCGTAGTCGTGGGGTCACGGCGGCCCTTACCATTGCGCTTCTGGCCAACATCTTCAGCTGGTGTGGACTCCCTAATGCTCTCGTTAGCGATAACCCTCCGGCGTTTGTCTCCGAACAGTTTAAGCAGTTTTGCTTTCGTTACGCTGTTATGTACCTATCCATGACGCCATATTATCCCCAGGCATCTTTTGCCGAGAGAATGAATAGCAACCTTAAGTCTTCTTTGATCATTTACCATTATAAGTCTCCGAGTAAGTTGGATACAACCTGGACTTGGCTCAATTTTCTATTTAACACTGTGAAGCATAAAGCATCATCCACGCGGAGGAGGAGCCGTGTAGTCTGTGAGGCGCTTTGCCATGGTTCGCTTGGCTTCCCCTGCTGGAGGTGCGAGTCCTCCTTGGACATGGGTGTGTGTGTGTTGCCCTTAGCGTAAGTTAGTTTAAGTTAGATTAAATAGTGTGTAAGCCTGGGGACTGATGACCTCAGCAGTTTGGTCCCATAGGAACTTACCACCACCATGAAGCATCCAAGGCAGTTACTGCCGCTCTCTTGTTTACATTTCCAATCAGTTCCCCTTTATCAACGACCTCCCACTTTCGTCCGTTACTCCTAATGAACTTAGGGAAAATTGGGAACAGGCCAGGAGTAACATTAGGTTAGCCCACCGCCGCCAGGCACAGCGATATAATAGGGATAGACGCTTTTCCAGTGCAAGGTAAGAGATGTGGTTTTCGTGAAGAACTGTGGTGGTTAGTTGGGCAGTTGTGACAAGCTCGGGAACATTCCTCGTTTCGTAGGCCCATACTCTAGCATCAAAATTCTGAGTTTAGTTAACTTTTCTGTAGGGTATCTGCCGACTGGTAAGGTCCTCAGGGCGCACCTTAAACAACTTAAGCCCATTAATTAATCACCCCCTTCTTCTTTTGTAGGTTGGACCAGGGTCTGTTGGTTTAAGGAGTGGGAGGTTGAGCCGAGAGGGTGTTGCTTGCGTCGCTTTGCGAATTCCTGGCGCCACTAGATCCATTAGTCGTGTGATATTCCTCTAGTCTGAGGCCACTAAGATATTTGCTCGAGGTTGTTGATCAGGATGGGACCTGTTGTGACATGGCGAGTTGGGTAGTGGTGACGGAGCAAGGAGGACAGAGTAGGAGGTCCGCCCAGCGAGTAAGGCGAGCACTTCCGCAAGGGTCTTGGCGAAGAGTCAGACGAGTGGTTGCTGGGTACATTTGTGGGCCGCTTTCAGTCAGCGGCTGACTTCAAGTGCCATCTTCGTACGTAGCCTGGCCACCCAGTTATGGGACGTGGGACACTGATCAAGGAGCTGAAGCCAGTTTCGCTGTGCTGAATTCTCTTTCCCCTTTGGAACCAGCAAGCTTCAGATTCCGTTCGTGAACTTCAGTCAAGAATTGGATTTTGGGGTCTTCACTGTTATTTTCTTATTGATATCTGTAGGTCTGTTGCGATCACTGCGATTCCTTCTATTTCACTACCAGTTGATTCCTTGAGTTGTGGTTGTTGTTTACTTTTCCTGAGTCGATACCGTGTAAACCGATGGTCTTTCCTGAGCTGGAGTTATAACGTGTTTCTTCAATGCTGTGGTCGGACACTCCCCTCCCCCACCCACCGTAGTCCACGCAGTTCCTAGATGGTTGGGTTCCTATCCGACCCTCCTACGCGAACGTCTTCGAACACCAGATAAGTACCTTAATCTTGTAATACGGCCTGGTTCCAGTTTCGAGATACCTTCTGGCATTGAAACGTCGTCGCTCTGTTGACCATATTTTCTTTGCGGGTGCCAGCATCTCAGAATTTGCAATTGTTGAGGCTATGTAGTGGGTTAGGCAGCCAACGTTTCTTCTCGGGGTTTCGACGTCGTTGTAGAGGCAGTATCGTGTGCCGTGACACGGGTATACCGTTTGACTAGTTATATTTGCTTTCACGTGATTAACCAAAATGGTTCAAATAGCTCTGAGCACTATGGGACTTAACATCTATGGTCATCAGTCCCCTAGAACTCAGAACTACTTAAACCTAAATAACCTAAGGACGTCACACAACACCCAGTCATCACGAGGCAGAGAAAATCCCTGACCCCGCCGGGAATCGAACCCGCGAACCCGGGTGTGGGAAGCGAGAACGCTACCGCACGACCACGAGCTGCGGACGTGATTAACCTTTTTGTGTCAACACTTCTTTTGCCGGTCTGCCTTGGAAGTGCGGTCCTCTCGTTGTAACCTTTCTTGAACTTCCTGTTTTGTGTAGACTCTTGCTCCTTCCGTGTAAGTCTTCTGGTGAACCCTCTGTGAGAATGCAATTCGAACTTTTGGATGCTTAACTGAAGCAGTTATTCATGAAGTCCTATCTGTTTTCCATTTGATAGTCTTATTTAACTAAAACTCTTAGTAAAAAAGGCCTGGCTATTCTTATTTGGTAATTTTATTGAACTGAGGCTGTTATTACTGAAGGCCTTCCTATTTTCTATTGCGCAATTTTACTTAACTGAATCTGTTATTATTGGAGGTCTGGTTGTTCTCTTTGAATTAAAGTAACAGCTACTTGATAATCTGTGTTAGCTGAAACTCTTATTAATGAAGGCCTACCTTTATTATTGCGCTTTTGTTGGAATCTGATATCTTATTCTATTTGTGTTGTGATTAACTGAAATTGCGATTGCCAATGGCCTACTTGTTCAAGAGGCATTTATGTCTATATGGTAGCAACAAGTAATGACACATGATGGATGGTACCTGGGCCCTAATCTTTCGCCTTACATCCGTGCATACATAAGTGTAGGTTCCACTGCACTTTTAAGGTTTCACTTTGAGCTATGTTTTAAAGTCACCCAAAATATTTAATGATCACAATGCTAGAGCCTGAACTTATCTCACAGTACGAAGCGGTTGTTACATTCTGCAGATACTGATAACTTACATTGCCACACAGTTGATATTACATGATGCTCTGGTGAAATAACATACTGAAGACTAGTTTTTACATATGAATGTGATACACATCCATATACATCGACAGAAAAAAATCGCCTCACCAAAACGTATTTACTGTTGAGTAATGAAATTAGGGACTGTGTTTGTCTAGGTAACATGTTTAAGTGAATAATGTTGGAATATCACAAGTTAATAGAAGCGTGAGATAAGCCATTGTTAAAGTAAAATTGTGGTACATTAATAACCAGTGTAGCCACCCGAAAGTTGAATACAGGCGTGCGAGCGTGCATTGAGTTGTACATATGCCGGATTTCACTTTGTGGGATGGATTTCCATGCCCATTTCATTTGGTCCGTCAATAGAGGGACGGTTCAGAAGACGTCCCACATGTGCCTGAGTCAGATCTGGTGATCCAGCAGGCCAAGACAACGTGTTGTTACAACAGCTGTGTATGGTCGAGCGTTGTCCTGTTGGAAAACAACTCCTCGAATGCTGTTCAGTAACGGCAGCACAACAGATCGAATCACCAGATTTATGTACAAATTTGCTGTCTGGGTGGGTGGGGTAACCACGAGAATTCTCTTGCTGTCATATGAAATCGAAACACCAGACCATAACCCGAGGAGTAGGTCCTTCGTGTCTAGCATGCAGACAGGTCTTTGGTAGACCCTCAACTGTTTTCTTTCTAACCAACAAACTGCCATCACTGGCACCCAGGCAAAACCAGCACTCTTTAGAAAACGCAACACATCTCCACCTTGCTCTCCGATGAGCTCTCGCTTGACCCAATGAAGTCGCACTGGTTTGTGGTCAGTGCAATGCATGCTAGAGGACGTCTGCTCGGAGATGTGCTTAAAATAACCGATGTGGAACAGTTTTTTACGTCACTGTGGTGCTAACTGCTGTTAAAATTGTTGCTGCAGGTGCAGCACGATGAGCCAGAGGCATACGCCGAAGACGGTGGTCCTCCCTATTGGTAGCGACACGTGGCCGTCCGGAGCCCGATTTTCTTGCGATCGTACATTCTAGTAGTCATGTACAGTGGCTACATTCTTTCTGCAGTACCACGGAAGGAAAATCCTGCTCCTGTAGCCTTACTAAAAGATCTCGTTCAAATTCAATGAGGCGTTCATAATGACGTCTTTGTTGTCTTGGAGGCATTCTTGACTAACATCAACTCATCATGTCCACCCTCAGAGTGGCGCAAGTAGCGCCACTTTCTCGCGGCTGGCACGAGATTTGAATACACATGATCTTTCAGGTGTAGGAACACGCGTACCAATTTTCGTTTACGTTGCAAAACCCCTTCTTCGTGTTGGTCAAATGGCTCTGAACACTATATGACTTAACATCTCAGGTCATCAGTCCCCTAGAACTTAGAACTACTTAAACCTAACTAACCTAAGGACATCACACACATACAAGCCCAGGCAGGATTCGAACCTGCGACCGTAGCGGTCACGCGGTTCCAGACTGAAGCGCCTAGAATCGCTCGGCCAACAGCGGCCGGCTCTTGTAATTGATTTAGGTTGAAATATTTCGTTTGATGCAATTCTCGTAATATAAATAAATAGAACTAATATACCACCAAGAAACGTTAAAAATAAAATATATGATAATCAATATCTTTCCGTGTTGTGATTTTTTTCGCGTCAGTGTAGGTAAGGAACGAAGGTTACTATACTTTCAGCTAACCACTTTCAAACACTTCTCGAAGTCATCCAAACATAATGGTGGCCCCATGATATGCAATCAACTTCATCTTCCAGTACAAAACATTCGTCTTCTTGTGCTGATAATGGTAACTTAAGGTCTCGCACAGTGTAAGTCGACGTCTAGTGCACTTAGTCTTTCACAGGATGAAACGCACTACGTAAATTGCAGCTTTAGGTCTTGTAGTAGCACATTCTTTAGCTAAGAAGAACGTTAAAGCTTCTCGTAGATGCATATCAGGGATGCTTTACAAACTCGAAAAGATTTTTACCGTTATCATTGTTCACTCCTGGACTTCTTCTCTAATATATAAATTTGTTAAATCTCTTTAGTGTACACCTGGAGCTTTTCCCCTGTGAGTTCCAACTGTCTTAAGATTGCTCACAGTCGCATTGTTGCCCCTATGGTAGCCGTCCTGCACACAAAAGACATGGTTTAGGACTATTCATCCACATGCTCACAAAATGATGACATAATCCTTGGCAGAAATATAAACTTGCAGAGTAACCGTGGGGCTCGTGAAACCCTGCCGTGTTTTACTCTTGGAAGTGAACTCGGACAGATGGGGGAAACAATGTGAAACCAGACTGATCTGATTTAATGATTTCCTTTCATTGCTCCATAATCTAGGTTTCATGGCTTCAGCACCACTTTCCTTTAAGAGTGGTTATGGAATTTCATCTCTCCCTGCAATTCTCTTATTGTGCAGCTCCTTCTACTTTGTTTTGGTGAAGACAGTATTCGTGAGTGTGCCAGTCAGCTCTTCATTGCCACCGAGCGAGGTGGCGCAGTGGTTAGACACTGGACTCGCATTCGGGAGGACGACGGTTCAATCCCGCGTCCGGCCATCCTGATTTAGGTTTTCCGTGATTTTCCTAAATCGCTCCAGGTAAATGCCGGGATGGTTACTTTCAAAGGGCACGGCCGACTTCCTTCCCCGTCCTTCCCTAATCCGATGAGACCGATGACCTCGCTGTCTGGTCTCCTTCCCCAAACAACCAACCAACAATCTTCATTGCCTTCTGCAGCTGTCGTCCTCCTACTCTTAGACACCATCCTCTTCAGTGACCGTCAGTGACGATCATTTGACACACGCATTCCCTGAATGCGGCATAAATCTTCGATACGGTTCCTCTTGAAACCGCAAGCACTTAGGCTGACTTTGCTACGGAACCACCCACCGTACGAGTACCAACAATTTGCATACTTCGAAGTCACTTATCTCCGAAGCAATGCACTAACGACTACACAGAACACTGATCTAAGCACTATTCATACTGACAACGTATTAAAGACATTGCATATGTGCCGTGCATGGAAAAATGCAAGAACTTAACCTATGGGCCTGGCTAACTTGTTGTTGTGTGTTCAAACATTCATTTACCGTGGTACTTCTACACTCCTGGAAATTGAAATAAGAACACCGTGAATTCATTGTCCCAGGAAGGGGAAACTTTATTGACACATTCCTGGGGTCAGATACATCACATGATCACACTGACAGAACCACAGGCACATAGACACAGGCAACAGAGCATGCACAATGTCGGCACTAGTACAGTGTATATCCACCTTTCGCAGCAATGCAGGCTGCTATTCTCCCATGGAGACGATCGTAGAGATGCTGGATGTAGTCCTGTGGAACGGCTTGCCATGCCATTTCCACCTGGCGCCTCAGTTGGACCAGCGTTCGTGCTGGACGTGCAGACCGCGTGAGACGACGCTTCATCCAGTCCCAAACATGCTCAATGGGGGACAGATCCGGAGATCTTGCTGGCCAGGGTAGTTGACTTACACCTTCTAGAGCACGTTGGGTGGCACGGGATACATGCGGGCGTGCATTGTCCTGTTGGAACAGCAAGTTCCCTTCCGGTCTAGGAATGGTAGAACGATGGGTTCGATGACGGTTTGGATGTACCGTGCACTATTCAGTGTCCCCTCGACGATCACCAGTGGTGTACGGCCAGTGTAGGAGATCGCTCCCCACACCATGATGCCGGGTGTTGGCCCTGTGTGCCTCGGTCGTATGCAGTCCTGATTGTGGCGCTCACCTGCACGGCGCCAAACACGCATACGACCATCATTGGCACCAAGGCAGAAGCGACTCTCATCGCTGAAGACGACACGTCTCCATTCGTCCCTCCATTCACGCCTGTCGCGACACCACTGGAGGCGGGCTGCACGATGTTGGGGCGTGAGCGGAAGACGGCCTAACGGTGTGCGGGACCGTAGCCCAGCTTCATGGAGACGGTTGCGAATGGTCCTCGCCGATACCCCAGGAGCAACAGTGTCCCTAATTTGCTGGGAAGTGGGGGTGCGGTCCCCTACGGCACTGCGTAGGATCCTACGGTCTTGGCGTGCATCCGTGCGTCGCTGCGGTCCGGTCCCAGGTCGACGGGCACGTGCACCTTCCGCCGACCACTGGCGACAACATCGATGTACTGTGGAGACCTCACGCCCCACGTGTTGAGCAATTCGGCGGTACGTCCACCCGGCCTCCCGCATGCCCACTATACGCCCTCGCTCAAAGTCCGTCAACTGCACATATGGTTCACGTCCACGCTGTCGCGGCATGCAACCAGTGTTAAAGACTGCGAAGGAGCTCCGTATGCCACGGCAAACTGGCTGACACTGACGGCGGCGGTGCACAAATGCTGCGCAGCTAGCGCCATTCGACGGCCAACACCGCGGTTCCTGGTGTGTCCGCTGTGCCGTGCGTGTGATCATTGCTTGTACAGCCCTCTCGCAGTGTCCGGAGCAAGTATGGTGGGTCTGACACACCGGTGTCAATGTGTTCTTTTTTCCATTTCCAGGAGTGTATATATTTTTGCGCCCCTCCTCATACCAACAAAAGACTTGTAGAATCCAAGCCACGTATAACAGCTGCTCTATAGTATTCCAAAGATCATCAAACAAGCTGAAAAGGGACCGCCGCTGGGGATATATTACTTGAAACAGATTCTGGCAGAAGTTGCCTTCATTAAAATCTATCTGTTTGTGGGGAAATTATATATTCTTAGTTATAGGTATGTTTAGGAATATTTTACTTTCTTTAACGATAAGGAGGAATTTTTCAAGTAGTTTACACTGCTTTTCTGTCATAGGCTCTCAGAAACATCCTTCATCTGTATTACAGCCCTCTATGGGTGTGGATATTAAACACGCTGGTCGACGGCCAGTAGAAACCGACAAGACTGCCGGCAGTTATGGCAGTGTCTAACGATATTTAGGCCCTGATTGGTAATAATGCGCAACGGATTCTTTTGGAGGGATCAATGAAGGAGTTTTCCGTCATAGAACGCAGCATACCTATTGGCTGTCTGTGCCATTAATATTTATAATTGTTAAAGGGGTATCGGGTTTGTTGAAGCATAACATACTGAAGTTATTCTGAATAAATTTGCTTTATTTATTTCATAGATATTTCTCCTAATTTAATATAATGTTAGGTGGAGGTGAAGCCTCTTATTATTTTACACAGCTGCACGCAACACGCACGCTATTTCTGGGAAAGGCGGGATTCTTAACAGACGGGATGGCATCTCATCAGCCGCTGGTAGTGTTCCCACTACTTTAATACTATAACACATAGGAGAGGATAGACAAGAGCTCAAACTTGCACCTGGTGCACAGATTTAATATTAGCATGCAATGGGGTGAGGTCAGAGATCGGCTTGGCATTAGACGATAAAGCTTTCTTTTCTATACTTCTATTCTGTACTGTATAGCAACTTCAGTTAGAATTTAGTCAGTAGCAAAGGATACTGCATGTGCACGTGGTGGCTATGACCACGTGGGTTCAAAGTGGCTTTCCACATGCTTACAAGATTTTAATCAAACAGCTGATACTGTGTAAATGCCTGTACCGTTGGACGGTAGCAGTTTATTTAAATAATCTATAGCTTCTACTCGAGTTTCTCTATAGGCGAGCGAAGCTACCTTGTTCCTAGTTCGTCACACGTGGAGCACGTGGCCCCTATTTGTAATACACAGAAAACATACATTAAAAATCAATAAACTCTTCCAAAATTCCTAACACACATAAATAAATTGAAAGTCACACGGTTTTTTACCTAACTCCATCGTGTAGATGTACAATTTCCCTATCCAAGTCTAACGTTACCTACCACGTGGCGTGAACACAAAGACATACTTATGTCACTCTCAATACATAAAAATCATACAACAGAAAATAATCAAAATAACCATGAGTGGAATCATTGGTTTGCCTATTCAACGCTGGGCTGAAAAAGAGTGAGTTGGTCACAAATATCTAGTATTCCAATACCTTTTTCCATTACCAATCGAGACGGACATGCTGAAGGCACGTCCGCTCGCTTACCCTTTCTTCGCAGAACAGCCACTTGCCATGGCGGAGCTCTTGAGAGCCTCCGGTCTTCGGTGGAGGGGGTAGCCTGACCAACCTCTCCCCGCTAAACCCTATGTTCTCACATTCTCCTTGACAAACTTTTGCCTGTGGTCGATCTCTGCCAGTGACAAAGTTTTGCCTGTGGTTGATCTCTGCCACTCAAGCTCAATGAAACAAAGTTGGCACTACTACAGTCTACCAAGAGTTGTCTGCTTCCCAAACTGATCGCTGACATCGCTTCAGGAAAGATGGGAATAGGTGGTAAAGGATATTTGACGTGCGTGAACATATTAACATTAAGTAAATATTCTACAACATAATAAATATTCTACAACATAATAAATCAACATTCCATCCTACATCATGGGAGTTTCGTGGCACCCGCGGTGGGGCCGCGTTACGAGAGAGAGAAAAACGGCAAGTGGCCGCACCCGTGAATATCTATCGATGATGCTGTCCTTTTAAGAAGGTACGATTGCAAAACATCGTATTTATTCATGGGACGGTGCATACAGTACCGTTTCAAAGCCACCAACTCGGTAGTCATAATTGGTTTGGCTCAATAGTGTAGTTCTTGCCTGTTCGAAACTTGTTTACGAACATCAGCTTAAGCATGGAATTCAGTATGGACTTTGCGCTGTAATAGCTTGCAGCTCCTTTATATCGTTACAATTCTTCTAAACGTTTCACCTATGGGATGAAGTGGGTCGTTGTCCTAAAGCAATGTTCTCATTACCGCCATCTATCAGGGTTACTTAATGGAGTAGTTGCGCCAGAAGAGGTGCCCCACAGATTTTTTAGCTGGCAGCACTTCCGGCAGCACTGTTTTCTATCCGCGTGCTTACCAGGTTATCGGCCGGCGGCTGTGGTAGCCCAGATCTGCAGCCGAGATGGAGCGTCAAATGCCAGCCCGGTCGTGAGGCGGCCTAGAGGAGGCCCGGGCATAAATAACCCCACGGGGTGCTGGCCCGCGGTACAAAGCAGGCTCAGGACTTGCATAATTACTGATATAAGGCGTACCGAGGCGGCTGCAGGAAGCGCTGTACAGCCGCTCCGCGATCCAGATACCATCTGATGGCATCCGACTCCATCTCCAAAAGGATAAAGAAGTGCCTGGCACCTGCAGATTACTGCGCCGCAAACGTTAATTCGAGAGCCAGTGAGGTGCTCGCTGGTTGCTGTCCCATAAATTCTGGCAGAGCCGATGCTACGGCGGACCTTGACATTTGCAAAGCTGTTCACAGGGCAGCGCCTGTTTGTGAAACTGCGCTGCCACGATGTGCACCGAACAGAGAAATTGTGTTCGGTCGCTTTCGGAACTTTTGACGACGGAAGGCCTCAGCAGGTGAAAGCGGCCTTGTTCTTTCCATTGTGCAACTGTTCAGACGTATGAATGGAAAAGGGAAGGGGAGAATAGATAGTGGGACCAGAACGACCGACTACCAGATACCGTAAGGTGGCCAGCCAAGTGTGGATGTAGATTCGCTGACATATTCGCTAATGTAAAGTTGCCCCGACCGTAGCAATTTCGTGTATAGTCGAATACCTTGTCATAAATTTCAAAACAAAAATCTTAAGAGGAGACTCATTAAGTCAGTCCTACATCTACATCCACATCCATACTCCGCAAGCCACCTGACGGTGTGTGGCGGAGGGTACCTGAGTACCTCTATCGGTTCTCCCTTCTATTCCAGTCTCGTATTGTTCCGTGTGGGTTCTAATCTCTCTGATTTTATCCTCATGGTCTCTTCGCGAGATATACGTAGGAAGGAGCAATATACTGCTTGACCCTTCGGTGAAGGTATGTTCTCGAAACTTCAACAAATGCCCGTACCGAGCTACTGAGCGTCTCTCCTGCAGAGTCTTCCACTGGAGTTTATCTATCATCTCCGTAACGCTTTCGCGATTACTAAATGATCCTGTAACGAAGCGCGCTGCTCTCCGTTGGATCTTCTCTATATCTTCTATCAACACTATCTGGTACGGATCCCACACTGCTGAGCAGTATTCAAGCAGTGGGCGAACAAGCGTACTGTAACCTACTTCCTTTGTTTTCGGATTGCATTTCCTTAGGATTCTTCCAATGAATCTCAGTCTGGCATCTGCTTTACCGACGATCAACTTTATATGATCATTCCATTTTAAATCACTCCTAATGCGTACTCCCAGATAATTTATGGAATTAACTGCTTCCAGTTGCTGACCTGCTATTTTGTAGCTAAATGATAAGGGATCTATCTTTCTATGTATTCGCAGCACATTACACTTGTCTACATTGAGATTCAATTGCCATTCCCTGCACCATGCGTCAACTCGCTGCAGATCCTCCTGCATTTCAGTACAATTTTCCGTTGTTACAATCTCTCGATACACCACAGCATCATCTGCAAAAAGCCTCAGTGAACTTCCGATGTCATCCACCGGGTCATTTATGTATATTGTGAATAGCAACGGTCCTATGACACTCCCCTGCGGCACACCTGAAACCACTCTTACTTTGGAAGACTTCTCTCCATTGAGAATGACATGCTGCGTTCTGTAATCTGTTATTTAAGCGATTATGCCTATTATCCGCCACCCACTGATTAGTCTGCCTAGTCAAATTTCTCTTAGACTGTCCGCTCTCTAATGCGTACAGTCCACCAAAATGCGTACAGTCCACCAAAATGCGTACAGTCCACCTCATGCTGGTGGATGGACAAATGGTTCAAATGGCTCTGAGCACTATGGGACTTAACATCTGAGGTCATCAGTCCCCTCGACTTAGAACTACTTAAACCTAAGTAACCTAAGGACATCACACACATCCATGACCGAGGCCGATTTCGAACCTGCGACCGTAGCAGCAGCGCAGTTTCCGACTGAAGCCCCTACATTTACATCTACATCTACGTGATTACTCTGCTATTTACAATAAAGTGCCTGGCAGAGGGTTCAATGAACCACCATCAAACTGTCTCTCTACCGTTTCACTATCGAACGGCTCGTGGGAAAAACGAGCCCTTAAATTTTTATTTGCGAGCCCTGATTTATCTTATTTTATCGTGATGATCATTTCTCCCTATGTAGGTGGGTGCCAAAAGAATGTTTTCGCAATCGGAGGAGAAAATTGGTGATTTAAATTTCATGAGAAGATTTCGTCGAAACGATAAACGCCTTTGTTTTAATGATTGCCACTCCAATTCACGTGTGATGTATGTGACACTATCTCCTCTATTTCACAATAATACAACACGAGCTGCCCTTCCTTGTACTTTTTCGATGTCATCCCTCAGTCCCACCTGATGCGGATCCTACACCACACAGACATTCTCCAGAATAGGGCGGACAAGCGTGGTGTAAGCAGTCTCTGTAGTTGACCTGTAGCACCTTCTAAGTGTTCTGCCAATGAATCGCAGTCTTTGGCTTGCTCTACCCACAATATTATCTATGTGACCGTTAACTAGGTCACAGCGGCCGGCGGTGGATGGACAATTTTTGCCTCGGTAAATGATGTACTCTTCAGTCCTCATGTACCATATATGCTATATCAACAGTTTTCTTTTCTAGTTCTGGGATTTCTGAGGTCGACTGTAACATGCAGTTTACATCATGTGCTTTCACTGCATCACTTATTTTGGGCCCTTGAATGTTCTCAGTAGATTGCACCATATTGATTGTAACATGCAGTTTACACCATGTGCTTTCACTGCATCACTTCTTTTGGGCCCTTGCATGTTCTCAGTAGATTGCGCCATATGCTTAAAATAGTTGTTCATTGCAGTGTCAGCACGTCTTCGGAAAACAAAGGTAATTTCTGTTTCTATCCAGTGATTTTGGATTAGAATGCGCTAATACCCTGCTGCAATATGCTAATAAACCCTACACCACCGAATAAGTCATTGTTTATTTCATCACAACAGCATAGCGATGTATTAATTTTCGATGTAGCACTGGGAGTTCATTTGGCAACTACTTACATTTCCACCGAGTGAGGTGGCGCAGTGGTTAGCACACTGGACTTACATTCGGGAGCACGACGGTTCAAAACCGAAACCTGCCATCCTGATTTAGGTTTTCCGTAATCTCCATAAATCGCTTCAGACAAATGCCAGGATGATTCTTTTGAAAGGGAAAGGCCGACTTTCTTCTTCGTCCTTCCCTAATCGGATGGGACAGATGACCTCTCTGTTTGGTCTCCTACTCCCAAATCAGCCAACCAACTTACATTTTCAAATGCCAGTGATGTTGTTGTCATAACTTTTAGGTATTTAACATTAAATTTTCAGAATATTGCACTATTTTCATTATTTTCTAACATAGTACTCACTTTGAAGAGGTTCTAAAATTTTTACAGATAACAACCTTTCTTTATTTATTTAATTTCAGTATTTCAGTCTTATTTTTCCCCATACCAATGCATCGAACAACGATATAAACTTTTCATTCACAAAAATCTAAGCTCAGGACTGATGAGGTTAAATATTAGAAGTGGAGTTATATTACTTATAACAGGGATCAAGATCACGTGCGTTATTTTAAATTGTTTTATACGAAAGAGAGACATAAGATACAAGAACAGTTTCAAAGTTACCGGTTATTTTTTATCGTTTCCTGCGGTTTTCAAAAATACTCACTGTTTGATGCTGTGGGAATCAAATTGGACTTAGCCCAAGAAGATAATCGAAAAGCCAAACAAAAAATATACTGGATAAAGCACCGTAATTCTACTGCGTTAAAGAGAAGCCAGTGGACTTAAGTCCCACACCACACAACGACAGAGTTCTGCAGTTATTTACAACGGTGAGAAAGAATCGCATCTTACAAAAGAGTACATTGCAGTTATTCATGGATTATTCATGCAGCGCACGTCTACGTTTTGTTATCGTGGATACAATACGCAGGAAGGATAAGGGGACCACGCCCTGCCTATCTAACGCATGTTAATTTAGGCAAGTATTTGACCCATTTCTAAAAAAAACTATTTGCTGCAGGACCTTAATAGTTTTACTGTATGTTACATGATGCTAATAGAGTCAACTATACTAAAATCTACTTTATCCATTTTAGAGTTTTTAAGAAATACTTTTTCAAATTTATTAACAAAAAATATTAAGTTTTTTCTGCAGAAAATATTTTTGTGAACTGACCAATGGGGAAATATTAATGAATGTAGTGCCAGAGGTAGATTTTTATGTTATGCAGAGTCTCAGAAAATTTCTTTCATTTATCTATAATAGTTTCTGATATAATGGAGCATATGTACGGAAAACTTGAGTTTCCGGGAAATTGACTTTAAAGAAAAAAATTTTGAAATATGTTACTTACAGTTAATTAAAACTTTCCTGCTTCATATGATGGCCCTTCTTTGGTCTCTAGCAGGTCTTCCAGCTTCTTTTTCACCTTCCTGCATGTTTGTCTTGCTTTCTTGGCCATATTAGATGCAGACCTGCCTGCATCGGGCATCGGCTATCCTCGTATTATCGCAATGTTGCAGCCCAGTGATCATATTTTCACCAGGATTAATTCCCAGCTTTTTCAGTACCCAACACTTTCCAATATTGCCACAACTGAATGTAATAACAGCATCAAGAACTCCTAGTTTCATTGTATGCATGCCTGTTCATTTGGGTTCTGTGTCCGCCAATGCAGACATTTCCTTAGAAGGTCAGGAGGAGACAAGTCTCTGACAATAGGTTTAATTGCTGTAATAACAGCAGCAGGAAGAGAATGCTGGTGAGAATAAGATTCTCCAGTTGCCTGAGCCCTATTGTATTTGCACCACTAATTTGCTCCTGATGGACATAATCCATGACATGGACTTGTTTCCTCTAAATTGTCGTTTCTTGAAAATGCCTCTACGTTTCGTCATCTTCTATAAACACAACAAAACACACGTAAACAAGCATTGAAAACGTAAGTGTAACAACTACTCGCAATCACACTTGAACAAAACTAACCGCGTGTTTGAAAGCATGTTATTTACAAACAGCAGAAACAAAAGAATACCGACCGTTACATTCCAAGGATAGCCAAAACACTCTGGAGTAAAAGAAAATCCCTAAGTGCAATGTAGGGGATATAAAGATCTAAAATATAAGCAGAAAAGTTGGTGACAGAAAAGTGCGCATGGCACATAAACACACGTGGTAGGTAAATGCTCTTTAAATGCTCAAAAATGTTTTTTCAGCCAAATCCTTTTCAGAGTACTTAAATAAATCGAAATATGATGAAAACCGGAAATCGCTTTTTTTCGACCTGAACCACGGAAGCAGAAGTTAACAACTAATGGTGAATAGGGTATACTAATTACAGGGGCAAATATTTTCTTACGAAATTCAGCCAAAAACTGTGATACGAAACCAATGAAAACTTCTGGGCATACAGGGCCATAGAGACATTTCTGAACACATTAGTGCTTGCTGATAGCTTCGCTGCTGTTACCTCATGACATCTATATCATGACTTCTCTACGTGTATGAGTCCTTGAAAATGTGTTGCGCCTATCCACGTTCCTTAACTCCTTTTTCTTTTTTTCTTTAATACACTCCTGGAAATTGAAATAAGAACACCGTGAATTCATTGTCCCAGGAAGGGGAAACTTTATTGACACATTCCTGGGGTCAGATGCATCACATGATCACACTGACAGAACCACAGGCACATAGACACAGGCAACAGAGCATGCACAATGTCGGCACTAGTACAGTGTATATCCACCTTTCGCAGCAATGCAGGCTGCTATTCTCCCATGGAGACGATCGTAGAGATGCTGGATGTAGTCCTGTGGAACGGCTTGCCATGCCATTTCCACCTGGCACCTCAGTTGGACCAGCGTTCGTGCTGGACGTGCAGACCGCGTGAGACGATGCTTCATCCAGACCCAAACATGCTCAATGGGGGACAGATCCGGAGATCTTGCTGGCCAGGGTAGTTGACTTACACCTTCTAGAGCACGTTGGGTGGCACGGGATACATGCGGACGTGCATTGTCCTGTTGGAGCAGCAAGTTCCCTTGCCGGTCTAGGAATGGTAGAACGATGGGTTCGATGACGGTTTGGATGTACCGTGCACTATTCAGTGTCCCCTCGACGATCACCAGTGGTGTACGGCCAGTGTAGGAGATCGCTCCCCACACCATGATGCCGGGTGTTGGCCCTGTGTGCCTCGGTCGTATGCAGTCCTGATTGTGGCGCTCACCTGCACGGCGCCAAACACGCATACGACCATCATTGGCACCAAGGCAGAAGCGACTCTCATCGCTGAAGACGACACGTCTCCATTCGTCCCTCCATTCACGCCTGTCGCGACACCACTGGAGGCGGGCTGCACGATGTTGGGGCGTGAGCGGAAGACGGCCTAACGGTGTGCGGGACCGTAGCCCAGCTTCATGGAGACGGTTGCGAATGGTCCTCGCCGATACCCCAGGAGCAACAGTGTGCCTAATTTGCTGGGAAGTGGCGGTGCGGTCCCCTACGGCACTGCGTAGGATCCTACGGTCTTGGCGTGCATCCGTGCGTCGCTGCGGTCCGGTCCCAGGTCGACGGGCACGTGCACCTTCCGCCGACCACTGGCGACAACATCGATGTACTGTGGAGACCTCACGCCCCACGTGTTGAGCAATTCGGCGGTACGTCCACCCGGCCTCCCGCATGCCCACTATGCGCCCTCGCTCAAAGTCCGTCAACTGCACATACGGTTCACGTCCACGCTGTCGCGGCATGCTACCAGTGTTAAAGACTGCGATGGAGCTCCGTATGCCACGGCAAACTGGCTGACACTGACGGCGGCGGTGCACAAATGCTGCGCAGCTAGCGCCATTCGACGGCCAACACCGCGGTTCCTGGTGTGTCCGCTGTGCCGTGCGTGTGATCATTGCTTGTACAGCCCTCTCGCAGTGTCCGGAGCAAGTATGGTGGGTCTGACACACCGGTGTCAATGTGTTCTTTTTTCCATTTCCAGGAGTGTAGAACGTGAGACCAGTTCAAGTTGCAATTATTTTATTTTTCATTCGATGGCTACTTTTGGGCCGAGACCCATTTTCAAATCAACATAAGGAAGTCGAAAATGGCATTTCCGAAGGTGTAAAGAAAAAGTGTAATGTACATTCACAGTTTACATTCACAGATTATGTAAAACTTAACAGTTACCACGGATTTGAAGTAATTCTACAGCGAGGGCTGATCCAGTTATTTGATGCACTGTCTCGTACCGCTAGTGCGGTGCGAACAGCACGTATTATTTTCAATTGCACTGACTTATGCAAGAAGCAACTCCACGGCAGAAGAGTTAAACAGAGCTCTGTACCACGTCTTCCCACCCTAAGGTGACTCAGTGGGCTAAACTTCCTGCCATGTTTATTTCCCAAAAATTGCTAAATCTCACTCTTTTTTCCCTACATACGTGAATGGCGAATCGCTAGTTCTAGCTTGCTGGGACATTTGGCAGAAAACAACGAATTTTTACAACAGCCTGTACCCATTAATAAGGAATGAACCATGAACGAAAATGGCTTTCCTTAGTTTTCAAGCGAATATTGGAACCTTAAAATCGGTCTCGGAAATTTCAAAATGAGAACCCCAGCTCCGAAACCAGCTCGCTGTAATTTGGCTGAAAAGGACAGCCCACTCTGGCCTGAACGAGAATCAAAGATTAAAAATTGACGAAAAAGAAAATAATGAAAACGTACTTCACCGTTGTATCATCAGGTGATGAGAACGATCTCAAATATCGTAGTTTGGCGAGGAAAATCTGTTCTAACGTGAAACCGGTCAGAGTATAAAGTCTCTTAACGTAGGGACCGTCGAAGCCATAGCACAAGCACTGAATCATGTAGGCAGGGATCGTACGTAGGAAAATTTTCTTCAGAGAGCCATCCGGACATTAGCTTGAAGCGATCTAGATATATTCGCTGTTGTAAGGGATCCACAATCCCTGACCCAGAGTTATTTATTGTTCACTCGAACCAAGTAGGTATAAGAATCAACCATCGAGTTCGGAGTGACGAGATGCTTCAACAGAGATACTGTTGTTGGTCAGTTCAAATGGTTCAAATGGCTCTGAGCACTATGGAACTTAACATCTGTGGTCAGCAGTCCCCTAGAACGTAGAACTACTTAAACCTAACTAACCTAAGGACATCACACACATCCATGCCTGAGGCACGATTCGAACCTGCGACCGTAGCAGTCGCGCGGTTCCGGACTGAGCACCTAGAACCGCTAGACCACCGCGGCCGGCTGTTGGTCAGTTGTGGTTGTGGAAACTGTGTAGTGGAAGGAGTGTGGAGGGACCAAGTAGCGGTAGAGTGTGTAGCCCTCGCCATGGGTCGATTCTCAGTGAACCGACGTAATTTTATGGGAGAAACGTATTCTTTTAAAAGAGGGCATACCGGAATACAAATGAAAGTGCCAGCTAATGGATTGCAGTTGCTATATTTCGACGTTTCTCTTGATGGGAAATCCACAACTGTTAATCACTGTCGATGATAAAATACGGTACAGTGGTAAAAATTATTTATTTATAGAAACTAGGGAAGCATTATTTTGACACATTTTAACCTGTTTTAACTTCGTTCAAATGGTTCAAATGGCTCTGAACACTATGGGACTTAACAGCTGAGTCAACAGTCCCCTAGGACTTAGAACTACTTAAGCGTAACTAACCTAAGGACATCACGCACATCCATGCCCGAGGTAGGATTCGAACCTGCGACCATAACGGTCGCGCGGTTCTATACTGAAGCGCCTAGAACCGCTCGGCCACCCCGGCCGGCTTAACCTTAGTTATGCATTCCTCGCGGACCCTCATTTTAATATGCTCATGAATATGGAACGTATTGTATGTTCTGAAAACGGGTAGAAATAAATATTTTTTACAACTGTAACGCAATTTACCATTGACATATTTCTGTGTACTTAACCTGTATTGTGATTGGACTGGCGTAACTTCTAAGGCAAAGGTGGTTATTGTCTCACATTGTGTCTAAAAGGATACGTTGTTTTCGCCGGCCGGTGTGCGGTCTAGGCGCTTCAGTCTGGAACCGCGTGACCGCTCCGGTCGCAGGTTCGAATCCTGCCTCGGGCATGGATGTGTGTGACGTCCTTAGGTTAGTTAGGTTTAAGTAGTTCTATGTTCTAGGGGACTGATGACCACAGATGTTAAGTCCCATAGTGCCCAGAGCCATTTGAACCATTTGATACATTGTTTTCGTAGCACAAACCTAAGAACGACTTTGATTACCATTAGACTTATACTTTTAATCCAAAAGGGTGGCGACTGTTACACGGGCGAAGATTAGTTCTTACATTTCTGATCCGAAAACCGATCATCCTTACTCATTAGACTCGGTCACATTAATAAAAATTTAGAGTTAAAATTTTTGATATTCACTTAAACGCAAGCGTTACATTCTATAATGGTAAAGATGGAAACCCTGTTTCCATTTCACATCTTCATCTCTGCGCCTGTTGTCGCTGATCTACTAACCAATGAAATTTATTAAGTCACGACTCGCACATGTTACGTCTAGGTCGACTCACACAGACCAGTAATATTGAGGATACTGAGCCCAGTTATCAGTCGTGTGATTATTTCTACAACATGTTTCAGGACAACATTATCCCATTTTCAGGTGCTTAAAAATATTTTTCTATGCCATTAGGCTTCCTTTGACAACGGGGCTGTTTATATTGTCGCCAGTTTAGCGAAAGACAGTAATAGCTGTTCCCTCCGGCCGCACGTACAAGTTCACGGAAGTACTTACAATGTGTCCCTGGTGGACCGAGTCCTCATATGGCTACATTTGGTCGTCTTTGACCCTGAGTTCTGACCACGATCACATACTCCGTTTTCCCTTGTCTCGTACCGTTCACCATTGAAGATATTATGGTCAAATACTAGAACGACCCTTACCCTTTTCTTTTCGTTCCTTGTTAAAAGTTTTCTGATCAGAGTTCAAAGTTGCGCGACAGGGTCTCCACTCCTGTGAGAAACTCTTCATCTCTGAGTTTGTTCTTCTCGAACGTATTCATATCTCTGTCTACATCTATACATTTTGTCAAGCCTTCTAACACGGAACGGATAGTCTGACATCCCATCGCGATCCATATCTACGTTCAATCAGGGTTTTGCACTTATTCGTACCTCAGGGGATTCTGCGACGAATCTGTTTATTTCTTCTGAGTGTATCCAATTTTAGCAACAAAAAAAAAGTTTCAAGTGGCTCTAAGCACTATGGGACTTAACATCTAAGGCATCAGTCCCGTAGACTTCGAATGACTTAAACCTAACTAACCTAAGGACATCACACACATCCATGCCCGAGGCAGGATTCGAACCAGCGACCGTTGCAGCAGCGCGGTTCCTGACTGAAGCGCCTCGAACCGCTCGGCCACAATGGCCGGCCTCCAACTTTAGCATAGGTTTACAACTCCACATCTCAGATGCTTCATTTCCAATTTCCCCACATCCTGTGGTCCACTGCCAGACAAGGCATGCATCCTCAGATATTTGTTCCTTAAACTGAGACTTCCCTTTTGGCGAGGAATGCTGGTAAACGTCTGGCTTCCTTCTTGCCTCGGCCATCATAGATTAATTTTTTTCAAATCACCTCCAGTTATGCTTTGTTTTTATTCAAATCGTCTACAACGTGGTCCTCAGTTTTGACATTTTAGTATTATTCTACTGCTCCTCAAGGCTTTCATTATCAATCTATATTCTGTGTTGAGTAGTTTGTTTATATTATTCAGAAGCCCTTGTTATTTATCCTCAATTGCATAGAAGATACTAATGAGATCAGAGAATCTTATCATTGATATGTCTCCGCAAAGAAATTTAACCCCACTACTGAAACTTTCTTTTATTTCCTTCATAGCCTCATTGAAGTATACCATAAGCTGGAAAGGATAAAACAGAGCAGCCTTACCGTACACCCTTCTTAGTCCGAGCTCATGTCTCTTGGTCAGCCTTTGTTACACAACCGTTTACGTTTCGAACACTTCCTCTACGTCAGCAAACACCATCAAATTGTTGTGCTTTATGTTAGATCTTGTTTCCATTAACAGTCTAACATCTGAACAGTCTCTCGATAATATTTATAGAATATTCGATCGGTTCTTGGAGAAACACAGGCATATTAATAACTTGAATACACAGTATTAATTTTCCACAATAATGTTTTTAATAGATCGCTATTAACCGGCTTTCGGCTTCTTCGACAATCGTCACAAAACGATACTTGTTGATTTCATAAAGTGAAACAGTCATCTAAAATATAAACTGTACACCGTTTAAAATGTACACAGTTAATGGGTATTGTGTTTGTTATTGTTTTCGTTACTATAGTTTTTCCTAAAGATTCCAGTGGCGTCTTCTTTACCATTTTGTATATACGTAACACATGCCTAGGCTTCTGTTTCGTTGGAATGCTTACAACTGATAACTCACCAGGGAAATGCCATATTTAACTTTATTTGTAATATACTAGAAACAAAATACACTACCAAAGAAAGATGCACCAAGGAAGAATAATCCGTATGGGGAGGAAATGGCTACATGTGATGTACAGCTCGGACAAACAAATAATTACAATTTTAGAGAAGACTGGGTAATTTATTCAAGACAAACAGCTTCACAAAGTGAGCAGGTCACCGCTGGCCCTCTTGCAAGCAGTTATTCGGCTTGGCATTTATTGACCGAATGTACGTCTGTCTTAGAGAAATCGTTCCAGATTCTGTCCAATTAGTGCGTTAGACAGTCAAAGGGCTGGAGGACTCTGCCCATAATGCACCAAACTTTCTCAATTTTGGGAGAGACCCTGCGAACTTGCTGGCCAAGTTATGGTTTGGCAAGCACGAAGACAAGCAAAAGAAGTTCTTGCCGTGTGTGGGCGGGCATCATCTTTCTGAATGGCTTGCCATGAACGGTCGATGTGCCACTGTGCTGTCAATTTGCAGCGGATGACAACCAAAGGAGTCCTGCTATGAGAAGAAATGGGACACCATATCATCACCCCACGTTGCCGCGCCGTATGGCCGGCGACAGTCAGTTTGATATTCCACTGCTGTCTGGGGCGCGTCCAGCCACTTCTTCGGTTGTCATCGTCGTTCAGTTCGAAGCGGGATTCATCACTGAAGACAAATCCGCTTCAGTCACTGAGATTCCGTGCCAAATGTGGCCGGCACCAGAGCAAACGCGCTGTACAGAGGTCAACGGTTGTCGGAGTGAGGGACCCCGTGAGCTCAGCCCCCTTTATTTGAGTCGGCTGTAGTTCCTCCTTGTGGCCACTGAAGCGCCATTTACACGTCGAATCGATGGTAATGACGAGTCCTTGGCTGTGAGTACCTCTTTGACGACTGATCGATCCACTGTTCTTTCGTCTCCCTAAGGCGACCACGTATTCTTCATGCGGTGGTGGTTCACCCATTCCTGCCAACATCGTCAAATAGTAGCATCGCCCCTATTCAGATGTCGAGCAATTCGCCGATTTCTCCTACAGGCTTCGTTGAGCGAACTGCTCATCGTCTTTCAAACGTTGACACCTGCGTATACTGTTCACGCGCCTGTCTACGAACCATAGTTACTGTCGCTCTGAGTACGCGAAACGAAATTCACAAAGCCTTCATGCCCTGGTATATACAAGTCCCCTGTTTACCAACCTTGCCAGCTGCGCGGTGGTAAAATACATCCATCGCCCATTAAAGTTTATAATTTTGAATTTTCCGTCGATATCTGCGTGAACCTCAATTTCTGACCAAATTTCCATCACTCCGAGCTGCGTCGGTTTTTGTGTTAAAGTGTATCACTTAATGATTCAGCATTGTCTCCCTAGAATTTTATGGCAAGTACACAAAACAGTAATGATCATTACTGTGTCATTTTGCATAAAACATGTAAGATTTAATCTCCATGGCTTAAAATATACGACTCGTGAAGATTTTTGTGACAGGTTGTGTGCTAAATAATACGTGTCGAGGCCAGTTTGTTATTAGATGTGCTGTGGTAGTCAACCAGACTTTGTAGCTGGCAATTATTTGTTTGTGTTGAGTAATAGAACCATGGTTTAATTTCCAAGTTTTCCAGCCTCAATGCTGGTTGTACAAACTGATTCTGAGGATGGCGAAAGACCTCTAAGCATCCCTTAGAAGAATGCAAACCATACTTTCTTCGTGGCGATATGCTGCCTCTGATCAGAAAAATACTGTGTAAATTATTTATGTCAGACCAAGGTTTTTATAATACACTGAGAGGGAAAACTCTTACTTGCGATCTGAGTGAGCAATTTATTTCTGGTACACCACTCGCAGGAACACACAAGCATCGGTCTCGATTTCACTTTTTAAACAAGTTGGAGCTGATCACGATTGTTGAAAGTTAAGACTTTGCTAAGAGGTTATTATATACCGACACTTAGGTTGTGAGAGAAATTATATTAACTAGTGGAAACCATTTTGGAAGAAGTATGTATTGTATAAAGTATTTTTCTATTAAACAAACAATCATTCAAGCGAAAAGAAATTTTTACATTGTCATTCAGCAAATTATTTCCTTGTGTTGCGTCATTAATGAATATGGCACTCACTAAAAACATTGTATTTACGGCGTATGAAAAACGTAATATTAAAATATGGACATCTGAAGATGATAGGCATCATGCGAAGCTAACATCGAAAAAAGCTACTGACGCAGAAACGTGTGGAGTTTTGAGATAACATATCGTACTGATTCTGACAGACAGTAAATGAACTGTCATGTCACTGACTGATATATGAAAGTACTGTACCTGAGCATCACATTTCAGTTCATATAGCACGAGCTTTGGTTTCTACAAGTGGAGCATTCACAAGTAGATCTAGGTTTATTTGTAACCTGTTTCAGTACAAATGGTGAACGGAATAATCTGCAGCTAAGTGAGTTAACTCCACCACAGTGCGTCAGAAATAGGTGACGAACTTTATATGCAAACTTAAATTGTCCGTTTCCCGTAGTCGATGTTATGTGAGAGTCATTTAGTTATACAAATTTTTCGTATGGTAGCTCTTTTTACACGTTTTCTTCTGGCGTACTGTTGGTGGGTTGGTTGTATTATTGTCCCCCTAGATGTGGCCACATACTGTTCGTTGATGTGATTTGCGAGGTAAGTCACAGTTGCCAGTTAAGGACGTCTGCAGGAGATATGCTTCGTTCTCAACCTTTCGAGGAGTTTGAAGTGCAATGAGAGCTCCTCTGCCGGCCGGTATTCTCACGGAGAACCAGGTCGACCTCCGGCGCATCTCGCCACCCACAGTCAGTGATTGCCTCATTAGATGTAGCGGTAAAAGACGTTCCCGACTGTCTCGGGACTAGGCTCACCACGTCAGCGCTGACGTGATGCAGCTCTCAGGCAGCTGAAACCCTACTGTTAACACGTTTTACTCCGCGTCATTGCACTTAGGCTGTTACTCATTTTGTAGAAGAATGAAATTACTACAGCATTTAGATGAATTGAATCGTTAGCAAGCAACTAATTAAGTTTTCAGTTTTATCAATTCTTCGAAAAGGCATTATCTTCATACTTCGGTAGATGGAAACATTCACAGCAGTGATTCAAAATTCTTTATGCCGCTGTTTTGACAGGTACAAGGAACTGAAGGTATGAGGTTCTCTTAAGTTCCAGATCATGAACATATAAATTACCAGAAGAACAACGAGGGTCTCCACGATATACACACATCAAAAAAAGTCTTGCATCTCCACGGTTCTGAGAGTTCCGAACCTGTACAGAAAATTGGAATAGAGATCAACATAAACATCATTTCCGCCCTTTTTATTGTTCATGAAAACCACTCATTGATTGTTGTACCACCAAAAGCGAGACCTTCTGGAGTGGTGGTCCAGACTGCTGTACACACCGGTACCTCTAATACCCAGTAGCACGTCAAAGCTGAATTGAGGAGCCTAGGTATTGAAGGTGAATGGAAGGACATAGCCCAAGACAGATTGCTGTACACACCGGTACCTCTAATACCCAGTAGCACGTCCTTTGGCATTCATGCATGCCTTTATTCATCGTGGCATACTATTCACAAGTTCATCAAGGCACTGTTGGTGTATATTGTCCCACTCCTCAAAGGCGATTCGGCGTAGATCCCTCAGAGTGGCTTGTGGGTCACGTCGTCCATAAACACCTCTATTCAATTCATCCCAGGCATGGTCGATAGGGTTCATGTCTGGAGAACATGTTGGCCGCTCTAACCGAGCGATGTCATTATCCTGAAGAAACTCATTCACAAGATGTGCATGATGGGGGCACGAATTGTCGTCCTTGAAGACGAATGCCTCGCCAATATGCTGCCGATATGGTTGTCTATCGATCGGAGGATGGCACTCAAGTATCGTATAGCCGTTACAGCGCCTTCCATGGCCACCAGCGGTGTACGTCGGCCTCACATAATGCCATCCCAAAACAGCAGGGAACCTCCAGCTTGTTGCACTCGCTGGGCAGTGGGTCTAAGGCGTTCATCTTGAGCGGGTTGCCTCCAAACACGTCTCCGATGATTGTCTGGTTGAAGGGATATACGACACTCATCGGTGAAGAGAACGTGATGCCAATCCTGAGCGGTCCATGTTATTGGTCCCATGTGTACCGCGCTGAATGGTGTCGTGGTTGCAAATATGGACCTCGCCATGGACGTTGGGAATGAAGTTGCGCATCATGCAGCCGAGTGCGCAAACGGTTTGTGTCGTAACACGTTCTGTGACTGCAAGAAAAGCATTATTCATCATGGTGGCTTTGCTGTCAGCGTTCCTTCGAGCCTTCGAGCACCGATACACTGCAGTAGTAGCCCTTGGGCGGCCTGAGCGAGGCATCTCATCGACAATTCATGTCTCTCTCTGTATCTCCTCCATGTTCGTACAACATAACTTTGGCTCACTCCGAGAGGCCTGGACACCTCCCTTGTTGACAGCCCTTCCTGGCACAAATTAACAATGCGGACGCGGTCGAACAGCGGTATTGCCCGTCTAGGCATGGTTGAACTACAGACAACACGAGCCTGGTGGAATGATTGGAAGTGATCGGCTGTCGGACCCCCTCTGTCTAATAGGTGCTGCTCATGCATGGCTGTTTACACCTTTGGGCGGGTTTAAATGGTTCGAATGCCTCTGTGCACTATGGAACTTGACATCTGAGGTCATCAGTCCCCTAGAACTTAGAACTACTTAAACCTAACTAACCTAAGGACATCACACACACCCATGCCCGAGGCAGGATTCGAACCTGCGACCGTAGCGGTCGCGCGGTTCCAGACTGTAGCGCCTAGAAGCGCTCGGCCACCCCGGCCGGCTTAACCCACATCGACAAGGGGGAAAGTTGGATGAAGGTATAAAATACATAGACAGTAAAACATCGGAGAATACGGGAAACATATTGAGCGATAGCGAATCAGACCTGCAAATACTCCAGAGGTATATTTCTAGCATATGTCAAAGTTAAACGCGAGTCGCATGTGGGCACATCGGTTATTGTGCAAAGTCAACGAAACAATCCAGACTCGAGGCCACGTGCTTTATCGTATATAACAACAAAAATACATTAATTCCCAAAGTTCTGTGAGACACATCCATGGTGCTGTATCTATAGACATATAAAATAGATGTTGTAAAACCACGGCACAACTGTATCAAGATATCAGTACGGAGATTATAACAAACCGCTGTCCCAGTGTGAAATTCATTCAACACTCCACGTTTCTCACAGAGATGATCCCATTTACAAACTCCGTCTACGTCTTCATCTACTCGCTTGTCCGATTTCTGTTGCTCCAAACAGCTCCGCGAATTAGCCTCGTGGGCAAATGGTAGACAATTGTCATTAACCCCTCCGTCTAATAGCACTCTTAAGCAATGTACTGCTTGCTACCAGCATTTCTCGCAAGGTGCTGCAAAACACTCAGATGATGGGACAGTAACTCGTCCTTGAGCCAAGCTAGAGGCTCTGACCACAACCAACAGAGGGATTACGGAAAGTCTGAGGACCAGTTCGCGACCGCAAGACGTCCCTTTTCAACTTACAGTGAGCGTCATTGGATACGAAATTCACACATACAGTTGGTGGTAGTATCAGATGCACCAGATATAAAAGGGCAGTACGTGGCAGGGGATTCATGTGAAAAGTTTTCCTACGTGATTATGGCCACATGACGATAATTAACAGACTTTTAACACGAAGAGGTAGTTAGAGGTAGAAGAATGGGACATTTCATTCAGAAACTCGTTAGGGAATTCAGTACTCCGAGTTCCACAGAGATTTCAGGCAGTGCCTCTCACCACGAATAACGCTATGGCCGACGGTATTCTTAGCGACCGAGAGCAGCGGCGTTTGCGTGCAGTTGTCAGTGCTAACAGACAAGCAACACTGCGTGACATATCCACAGAAAGCTATGTGGGACTACGACAAACGTATCCGTTAGGACAGTGCTGCGATGGCGTTAACGGGCTATAGTGGAAAACGAACGACGTGAATGTCCCCGCCGGCCAGCACAACGCAGCACCTCTACTGTGCTCGTGACCATATCGAAAGGACCCTGCACGACTGAAGAGCCATGGCTTCCTTAGATGAGTCCCAGTTTCAGCTCGTGGCAGGGCCGGGTTCGAGCGTGGCGCAGACCCGACAAAGCCATGGACCAAAGGTGTCAACAAATCACTGTGCACGCTGGTGGTGGCTCCACAATGGTGTGGGCTGTGTTTACACTGGTATGGGCTGGGTCCTATGGTGCATCTGAATCGACCATTGAATGGAAATGGTTACGTTCGGCTTCTTGGACACCTTGGATAGCTAAAGTATGGAACTCAGAGAGTGGCAGGAGTCGATTTTGATCCCAATTTTTAAGATAGGTGAGAAAATGGGTTGTAGTAATTATAGAGGGATATCACTATTACCAGTATGTTCCAAAGTTTTCTCGAATATTCTACTAAGCAGGCTTACACCATATGCAGATGTAATTGTGGGGGATTACCAAGCCGGCTTTCGGAGGAACAGATCTACTATAGACCAAATATTCACCCTGCGTCAAATTTTGGAAAAGACATGAGAATACAATAAACCAGTTCATAATCCTTTCATAGATTTTACAAAAGCATATGATTCATTTGAAAAACACAAAAGGTAGAGTATGCGTGGGGAAATCGCAGTCAGAAGAGTTTGTAGTAAAGAAAGGACTTAAGCAGGGAGATGCCCTGTCTCCACTACTTTTTAATTTAGTCCTAGAATATATTGTACGAATGGCAACAGATAATTCAGAGGGTGTGGAGTTAAATGGAAATATTAAGATATTAGGGTATGCAGATGATCTAAACATCATTAGTGATAGGAAAGAATCTCTAACAGTAAATGAGAATGCGTTAATCGAGGCTTGTGAAGATGTAGGTCTAAGGATAAGTGAAGACAAAACTAAATACCTGGTTACTACTAGAATGCCAACAGCAGTAGATCAGGAACTGTTAAGAGTTGGAGACATGCAGTTTGAAAAAGTGAACACATTTAAGTATCTTGGCGTGGACATCATTTCGAGAAATGAGATCGAATCCGAACTGAAGAAGAGCTTACGGGCGGGAAATGCGTGCTACTTCTCACTGAATAAATTAATTCCATCACGGATATTGTATAGGAATTAAAATATTAGAATATACAAAACTATTATTCTATCAGTTATGCTGTATAGGTGTGAGACTTGGTCTCTCACTGTGCAAAATGAAAAGCCGTTTCGAGTATTTGAAAATAAAATTTTGAGGAAAATTTTCGGAGCAAAAAGGGATGACATTAGCGGAGAGTGGCGAAAACTGCATAACGAAGAGGTTCACGAACTCTATTACAGCCCTGACATAATCAGTATTATTAAATCACGTAGGCTGCTATGGGCGGGTCACGTAGCTCGAATGGATGAGGGCAGGGCAGCGCGCAGAGTACTGGTAGGGCACTAGAGGGAAAACGTCCTGTCGGGAGACCGAGGCGTAGATGGGAGGACAATGTCAAAGCTGATTTGAGGAGCCTAGGTATTGAAGGTGAATGGAAGGACATAGCCCAAGACAGGGGCAGATGGCGAAAATACGTTGCTGCGGTAATGGACTGTCGAGTCCGGTGTGACCAGTGAGTAAGAAAGTGAGTAAGTTATTGGACACCATTAGCAGCCATTATGGAGAAACAATATTCTTCGCAACTGCTTTGAAGAACATTCTGGACAGTTGAAGGGAATAATTTGGCCACCCATATCACCCAGCATGAATCCTATCGAATATATGTGGGACGTAATCGAGAAATCAGTTCCTGCACAAAATCCTGCACCCCCATAAACTTTCGCAACTCTGGGCGGCTGTAGAGACAGCATGGCTCAATATTTCTGCAGGTAACTTCCAACGACTTTTTGAGTCCACGCCATGTGGGGCTGCTGCACTACGTAGGATAAAAGTCCCTACGCATGCTGAGGAATCTGACAAAGGGACTGAGTCCAGGGACGTTACTTAAAACGTACCACCCTGAGTCCTTCTTGCTGCCGTTTGAAGCGGCTTCCATGGCTAACGACAGAGTCGTAACCGCACTGAGTAGTAACACTCGTTGGTAAGCAGGAACACTTAAAATTTCATTTCTTGTTTTACTACATAATAGCCCCTCAGCTAAGTTTTATCTTGTTCCTATGGCGCACAACTCGGGGTGTTTAAAAATAGCCGTGCTCGCTTATCCCTCCAGTTCACTCAGAAGCTCTTGTGTGGCTTTCTTGCCATCTATCTGATTAGCAATGGTTATGACCTGCTCATTTACTGTACACAATTTAGCGTCAATTTTAATTACTGCCTCCTAGTTTTCCTAAACTACCTTGTGAAATAACTCTTCTTGCTTCTTGAAACGTAGAGACTGAGCTATGAACCGGTTGGATACTTTATTGCGGTGAGCATGAAGGTTATCATAAAACTAATTTGTGCCTCCAACGCTTGTGTTTGTTGCTCAATTTCTAACGTCAATTTTGAACTTAATTTAACAGTTTGTGTTTCTAGTTTTTGAAAATACTTTGCTTGTGACCTTGCATTTTGCTCTGCTGATTTCTCTTCTATCCTTCCCGTTAATGTGACAACGGAACTGGCTGCTTGTGCTGCTAAATTAGCCCTGCGCTTGAATCATTACCATTAATTGACCAAACCTAGGCTGCACATCACCAGCGACAGAGTTTCTGGTTTTATATAATGACTTGCAAAATTATTTCATCATATTCAGTTTTCTCATCACGGGTAGTCGATATTCGTATAATTATGTTGCAAACAGTCGTCCTAATGAACGTGTATCTGATTGGCCAAAATCATAAGGACCATTACCCACAGCTATACTGAACACCACCAGCCGATGTTACGGGCTCGTGACGCAAAAAGGAAAGTATAAGAGCAGAACAAATCTGAAAGGAGATTTACTGCAGAAACGATAATGGCCGCAAATAGGGAAGACAACTGACTTAAGAGACTTAGAGAAAGAGCAGATTGTTGCGACCCGGAACCTGGGAATGAACATCTAGGAATCAGTGCAGCTGGTCGCCTGCTGACATGTTACACTCGTGAGCATCCGTGGAAAGTGGTTGATGGACGGATGGTGAAACCACCAGCAGGTGACAAGTTGACGTCCACACCTCATCACAGAACGTTTAGATCGGAGGCTTGCCCTCACTTTAAAGAGTGAACGGCGGTGATCTAAGGAAAATGTAAGGACATAACACAATGCTGGTGTAGGCGCAGGCAGTTAGCAGTACACTGCTCACAGCACACTGGTGGAAGTGATGTCCGCATCAGACGAGGCCGACGTGTTCCAGTGCGGACCCAACTACATAGTCGACTAAGTTTGCCGAGCGCATTGGGCGATCGAGACTGGGCCACAGTTAATGGAAATGTGTGACCTGATGGGTTGGTACCCATTCGTTTTCACAACTGTTCTATGGATGTATCCATGTACGCCGTCATACAAGCGAATGGCCGCTCGGAATATGTGCGGCACCTTTAAACTTGTCCGATGGAGGCATTTTAGCCCTATGGAGGAGTTCCATTCCCATGGACTTTTATTCGACCTGTACTGGTAATGGAAGTTCCCGTGATAGCTGAGGGCTACGTGAACATTACTTCAGACCATCTGCAACCTTTAACGCTTTATGCCTTCCATGTTGGTATTGTCACAAGGTCAAAATTATGATACAGTGTTTGGAAAGGATGACAGTAAATTCAACCGTATCCGTCTGCTATGAACACGATGGAACACATATAGGATGTTATATAGAGTTGGTGCGCCACCACGAACCACCGGCCATCATTTACTGTAATGGCGTATCTTGTGCATAGATGCCTGATGCCACACACATTCTTTGGGAAACATGCCAATGAGTGTGAAAGCCATGCCACACAGAATGTCTGTTGTGTTTCCCGTCAAACCTTTATCAATGTGCTATTATGCAGACGGTCACTGATAGGTGTGGGCCCAGTAATGTACCAATGCTTCATTCTGTGAGTAGTCATATTTTAATAGTTTACGTATTGCATCTCAGAGGCAAAAGTTGTGTCGGCAGAGATCCATTTACCGAAATAATGGTGGAAAGTCAGCTTAAAATTAGGACATAAGGCTAGTAAAAGGATAAAGCATATAAAGAAATTACAAGACATTTCTATATCAGCAGCAGACCCCATATAAAGGAATAAAGAACTGTATCAATGGATGAAAAGTGTCAAAGGATTATAAAAAATCCGAATCATAAATATAAGTGTAAGAAATGAGCAGAGCATCATTTGCCTTCAAAACGTAAACAAAGACATCGAGTGCATTTGAATAATCAAAATAGCGATGGGGTGATAACTATGCACGTAGTAAGGAATTATAAACTGGTATACGTTGGGATTAAATCATGAGTGACATCAGTTTTCGGTTTTTAGTTGACGCTAACATCTTACAGCATTAGTGCATAGTAACTGCTCAAAATGAGGATCGTGTCTCAGTGCATGCATCACAACACTGCATAGAATTTTGAAACAAGCTCTCATAAATCCCTTTGTTTTGTTGTGCAATAAGGTTGGCAGAAGGGACGCTACAAACGAGATCCTCTTATCGTTCTATTGCAGTGCGTGTACGAATTACTTAATGTCAGTAAAACTCCATATTAGTGATATCTAGTGATTGCTCTGATCACTCACCAAGACCTACGCTTCGAATCCTACAATGAGAATTTTAGATACTGAAAGACTTTAATATTGTCTCATGATCTTCGTCTTTCCCTGTATTATACCGTTTAGAGCCACCAGCTGGCGTTGCGGGCTGTGGGATCGATTCTCGACTTCCACAATTATAATTTAAGATTCGGAATTTCTGCGATGTTCTGGGTCTCACTTATTTATGGAATGTGAGAATGGATTATTGCATTCTGTACATATAAAAATGAGGGAAAGATGAGAGCAAATTGATGGATTACATTAACGACTGTCATGGTAACTAGTATTTGATTCCAGATTCTACGAGGCACTATCCAAGTTGCACGGGGCACTGTCTCATTGGAATCCAGTACTCTCATAGATAAAAAAAGGAACAACCCCAAACAATTATGGCAACACATAACAAACAAGAAACCAACACTATAGAAGGGAGGTAGCCACAGATGAGACCCCGTCTAATTCCAGCATCATGCCCACTGGAATGACCAGAGTTCTGACCTCAAAATATTCAAATCAGGAAACTAATGGGTGTGTGAATTTGACATAGTTTTTGGACACCCGTCATTATACAAGACTCAAACGCGGCAAGCAGTTTTGCATGCGTTTTTCATTTAAAATGAAAACGATTTAGTAACTGGAGGATAATACCGGTGCAGATTTCGAGAGCAGTGTTTCATTGAAGTGTAGCACATCACAGTGGCAGAACATCATGAATTACCTCTCTAGCTTCATTTATTTATTTAACATGATTTTGGAATCCGTTGTCTTCTGAATGATTTATGCATGGATGGGAAGAGGCAGTGGACTGGATTTGGAACAGCTAGGACAGAGAATGAAGCGAAAGAAAGCAATCACTTGCTGTCAGGTGAGTCTGGAGACCCAGAAGTTGTCTGTATAGAAGTCAGGACGCTGGGACCAGGCGTTGTGGGGGAAGCAGAATGAGCCCTGCCCAGCGGAGGAAATGAGGTCGTAAGGTAATCCTAACAGCAGGAGGGTGACGCCTTGTTTTGGAGAGAACCTTCCGATGTAACCATTTTACGTTTTTCGAAAGGAAACTGGCTTGCAGAAAAGAATGGACTAGCTTTGCGAACCGCTTTTAATTTCATAGGTCCTCTGATGTGGGGGTAGCTGCTGGGTGTGAAAATAAGCCATTGGTAAATTTGTCAATGATGCCATGGAAATGGAGCTGAAGCGCCAGTTTTTTTAAAAAATAGCACAGTATGACTGATTTAAAAATTAGTGGGAATTCCTAGAGTGATGCGGAAGTGAGAGCATCTTCTGAATGTCGAGCTTGAAGACAGGTGGTCAGAACGCATCTTGGCAGACAAGCAGAGTCCAGAGTTGTTACGAAGGAAGCATGATTCTCTTCCTCTACAACAAATTACTGAACGGGTGTCTGTAAAGTATTACAGTGAGCATAATTAGCACAATTAGTGATAGGGCTTTTCTTGATCCGCTCTTGTGGAAATCACCACAATCACCACTTCTCAGGTCTAGCTTTGCTGTAGTGATTGTATGAGTTTCTAAAAAAGTATCGAGCACATAGTCGCTGCTTTCCGTTTCAATTAACCAGATTAAAGGGTAATTTTCAGATCGCCATTAGCATCAGAAGGGCGTATTTGTTGTCGGTTCAAGTAATGCTTCAATTCGCCAAATGCAATAGCTAGATTTGCATAAAGAGTTTTGAATCATTTCATGTTCATTCAAGAGCTATTTGGAATAAGTATATTTTTAAATGAACGGTTCAAATGGTTCAAATAGCTCTGAGCACTATGGGACTTAACAGTTCAGGTCATCAGTCCCCTGAAACTACTTAAACCTAACTTAGCTAAGGACATCACACACACCCAGGCCCGAGGCAGGATTCGAACCTCCAACCATAGCGGTCGCTCGGTTCCAGACTGTGGCGCCTAGAACCGCTCGGCCACCCCAGCCGGCTTTTAAATGAATAAAATACTTAATTAACCAAAGGTCTGTAACTGTGAACAGCTTCCATTCATATTAAATAATTTCTCTGTGTACACATCCACTTTAGGATTTATGGCTGCAGCCTTAAATAATCCATGTTGTCCATTAAAGCTTTGCATATTAATTTATAGCTTCGATCTTAAACGAGTGTCCGATTCTTAATCAGTTTTCTGGGCCACGGTAAAGTTTCACGCGCTTAGAGTTTCACAAGACGATAAAATTAAGCCGTGTGTACCATCGAACAACTCACACCCAACATCCGCAGCATATTGAAAATCCAGATTACGTGTCTTCAGAGGCAGTCATGGGGTTCTTATTACTTATTCTAAGTTAAGGTAGGTAAGCTCTACATAGACTGCCCAACAGGAAAGTAGCTACACATATAATCATCACGGGGCTTTCAGGACTACACTTCGAGTACTGCTGGTCATTGTACCTGGGGCGTTTTCAAAAGCTCCTTACGCCAGAGCTGAACCCTCATCATTAACCTCCAGGTCCCCAGTCCTTGAGACGAGGACTTGAAAGCCACAAAAAAAGCCTGCGGGGCTACGCTCAGACGGAAGCTAACGCAGAGGAACGTGTGTCAGGAGAGAACGATGTATCCGGTTGAAGGTCGCCATGCTGAGGATGCTACCGCTTCTCCACTCCAGAGGTTATCCGTGAAGGTCGCACTCCCAGCCGTTTGGCATTATGTCTCATTACCCTACAAATTGTATATTGCGTGCCCAGCACAGCTGTTCTCGGAAGGGTAAGCCGGATTTATTGATCCTCGCGGTCCTGTTGGTCTGCAGCATCCGTGTAACCTCCCTTGTTTGTCGGCGACCGTCCCGTAAATTATCGCGCCTCTAGAAGTTGGCCAGTTTGTGGTCATCGAGCAGTTTTATTACACATGGCTAATCTGTATTCAATGTTCCACTTACAAGCTGAATGTAGATGTGTGACCCAGTTCTAACGTTACTCATCACTCTTACTTGCTTATCTCTGTAGGAGAAGGAGAAGGAAAGAAACAGGTCTTGGGCTTGTTGTATAAAAATGTCTCATCATTCTAACCACGTGTGTATGGAGAACTCTGTTTAGGGTTGATGGTTAGGGATTTCGTCGGTCAAGTCTTACAAGACCAATGCTAAACAACTGCCTTATTTTATTGCAGTCATTTAATGCAAGAACACTATTTTAATACATACAATAATTAGCTGACAATGTATTCAAATATGCATTTTGAAGGAAGGAAGATTATCTTTAACGTCCCGTCGACATCGAAATCATTATAGACGTAGCACAAGCCCGGATTGTGTCAGAGATGGGGATGGAAATCGGATGAGGCCTTTCAAAGGAACCATCCCGGCATTTGCCTGGAGCGATTTAGGGAAGTGGTGAAAAAACCTAAACGTGGATGGCCGGAGGCTAGTTTCAACAATCCCGAATGCGAGTCCAGTGTGCTAACTACCGCTCCACCTCGCTCGGTATTTTGAAGTACATCGTCTGATGTGTTTGATGTGCATCGATGCCTCTTCGTCTTCTGAGACAAATTCTTCATCTAGCATCTAAGCCCAACGTTCTCTGTTATTTATTTGGTTTATTACTATCTACGTCTTTCTCAACGGTTTATGCCACCAACGTCTCTCCCTAGTGCTTTGGATGTTATCCCCTGGTATCTTATCACGTCCTATCATCCTGTCCTTTCTTCTTGCCAGTGTTTCACACAAAATCCACTCAGTTCTCTTCATTCTTCCCCAACATCGCACTCACACTCGATGACTTACGTCGATACAAAACTGTGTTCCAAAAATAGTCAGAAATGTTTTCCACTAATTATGGCCTGCAATTGGTACTTTCGGACTTATCTGGAGAGGAATGGTCTCCTTGCCTGTGTTAGCATACTACTTGTATGCTCCTTGGTTCATTCGTCATCTGTTTATCTTGTGTCCAAGAGATCAGAATTCTTTCGCATCGTCTTCTTCGGAGCCCCTAGTTTTGAAGTTAAAGTATTCGTTAATCTCATTTCCGCTACTACTATGGCTTTCACCTTCCATTGCTTTGCTTACAGTTCATACCTTTTTTACTCCGCTCGACAAGTCATGTAGTTATTATGTCCATGACGGATTGAGGACACCGTGGCTGTTTCAGCAGACGCCACTAAAAGGAAAACTGGAACCAGCTACACTTTTTGGAGAATGCTTTGTTTCACCATTAACAACTTTTGAAACCAAACCGTTCTCCAGACGGCAGCGAACATTTCTTGTGCATATTTCACGTCTTTCTGGTATTTAGAAATAGTTTGTCTTGATGAATTACAATATTGTAGGTCTTCGCCGTTTACATGGAGGATACTGAACATCAGTTACACTAGACATTGAGAAAAGAATTTCTAACACTACCATTTGTATTTGATATTAACAAATTACTCTTTTTTCGGGCATGCTTTTCCAGCTTTTGCCATTCTAAGCTATGAGAGTCTCATTTACTGATTACGCGGCTTCGCCTGATTTAATTCGACTACATTCAAATAAACAATGTTTGATGTTTGTCGAGCTTCCTCTTATAACCTCGATTCAGGAAAGCACCCATTTCTCCCGACTGCTCTTTCAAGATTTTTGTCGTCTCTGTTAGAATCACAGTGTCATTCTTATTTCTTCTCCCTGAGCTTCAATGCCCTTTCCAAATTTCTCCTTGATTTCTTTTACAGATTGCTCAAAGTACAGAATAACATTGGGTCTAGGCTGCAGCCTTGCCTCACTCCTTTCTCCACTACTGCTTCATTGCATGTCTTTTGACTCTCATGACTGCAGTCCGGTTCCTGTACAAGGTGTAAATAATTTTTCGATCCTTGCATTTTATCCCTGATAGCTTCAACATTACAGAGAGTTAGTCCAGTAAATATACTCATAAGCTTTCTCTAAACCTAAAAGTGCTATAAACGTAGTTTTGCCTTTCTTCAACCTTTCTCCAAAGAAAAGACGCAAGGTCAAAATACCACATTTCTTCGGAACCCAAATCGATCCTGTCCCAGGTCGAGTTTTGCCAGTTTTTCCATTCTTCCATAAATAATTCGAGTCAAAATATTGCAACTATGACTTATGAAACTGATACTACGGTAACGTTCCCGTCGGTCAGAGCCAGCCGTTTTTGGAATTTGTTAGTTTGCCATGCTGGTTCTCACAAGCCCCAATAATGCCGAAGGAGTGCAGTCTACTCCAGGAGATTTGTTTCCTGTTTCCTGTTAGGAATTTCATTGTTCCGTCAAATGTAGTGAAGTGTCATACAACTGTGCCGCCTCCCACACCACGTCACGCTTCGATAATCTTTTGCTTTTGTCGTTTCTAGAAAAAAGTGCTGCGACCTTTGCTATTCAGTTTGTATATTCAGATAACTGTCATTTGTTTGTTAGGCATGTCAATGAGAGGTGAGCACATTCTTAAGCTGAATAGCGTAGTACTATCCCTGAACTAGTAACTGTGGAATAAGTGGACCTAGCAGTAAGGTATAAACGATGAAAAACCTGCCCCATCCAACAGTGTTCTCTCCGTCGACAGTATCTTCATCACTTTATATTCTTTCTTTCCTTCCTTCTGTGATAATATACCTATTTTATTGTCGGAAAAATGTTCTGAAAGAATTCCTGGTAGGAAAGTATATCAAATTTTGCGATAAGCAAGGTGAACTGGAACTCCACTAACATAATTTCGGTTGTTGTTGTTCATGAATATTTCTGAGTATTTTGGTATAAAGCACCCATCGTCTGTAGTGGATAATCGCATGACGAATAACTAAAGGTCATGTATATTAGTGTGTGTGCATGTTAGTGTGAGTCGATGAAGGGATTGCTTGATACTTCCCTTCAGGTGTTAAACAAGGTAATGACAGATGTCTGGTTATGTCACATTTTCGTCTTCTTTAAAACTTAAGCACTTAAATGTACTCGTTGTGGTAGATCTATTTCGTCCTGTCAATATTAAACATATACTCGTGATATATGGGGTGTATTAAATGTATTTAATGGCTCTGGAATCGAACGTAAATTCTTTGTTGGAGATGGTACCGTATTGTCGTTTAAGGTTTCAATGATAAGCAGTTTCTTCTTTCTGCATACTGTGGCTGTGCAGGTATGAGCAGCCCTTAGAGGCTCGCCTTCACATATTCCTTTTAAATATTTTCTCACTAAAGCCCTTCTGGTCTGTTATTTATTTTATACGCGACATGTAAGTACTGTCTCTGTCTTGTATTGTTAGTCAGTAACTACACTATTTTATATAAAAAAAATTTTCTTCCCACGAATTTGTAATTCTGTTATAGACCACTTTAAATGTCTAAATTCTGATGAAGGCACTCTTAGAAGTGGTGAAACCTGGTTAGTAAGACTAAACAATTGTGACCGAGGGATCATTTGTTCCAATTTTAATTTATAAACAGTCACTGAACCAAGCAGCCCTGTTCAAAACTTTATATAGGGCGACTTTTTCCGCCGTCTACGAACTACAGAGATTGATCCATGAGAGGATACGGAACGAAAAAGGTCTAATGAACTTGTCTCCGATAATGCATGGTTTCCATGCTAGAGACCATTTATTCAGTCATATATTGTTACAGAAACTGCGATCTAATACACGGTGTACCATGCAGCCACAGTTACAGTGTGTACTGAAAACGGTTTCCATGTGCTTCAACGCTTGCGTGTACACGTAATAGCATGTTCTGTCTCATATGTTCACATCGGCCCAGATGCATCCGAACAGTGTCTAAGGCAGCATGAATACGCTGCTCCAGTGTCTCCACACATGCAGTAGGCGTCCGCCGCTCGTGGTCTCGCGGTAGCGTTCTCGCTTCCCGAGCACGGGGTCTCGGGTTCGATTCCCGGCGGGGTCAGGGATTTTCACCTGCCTCGAGATGACTGGGTGTTTGTGTTGTCCTCATCATTTCATCATCATCCAGGAAAGTGGCGAATTTGGACTGAGCAAAGGTTGGGAAATTGTACGGGCGCTGATAACCACGCAGTTGAGCGCCCCACAAAACCAAAACATCATCATGCAGTAGGCACTGCATACACGATACTTTACAGATGGCTCCATATCCAGAAATCGCACTGATTGAGATCTGGTGAACGAGCAGGCTATGCAACTGGACCCCCTCGTCCGATCCATCGACGAAGGAAGACACGACTGAGATGCGTCCGGACGTTAACGACGAAATGGGCTGAAGCATCGTCATGTAGCAGTCACATAACCCTTCTCATCTTCAATGGTACTTCTTTCAGCAGGGAAGGCAAAGTCACCCTCAGGAAACGCCGATAGTTCCGGCCCGTTACGTGACGTGAAAGGAAGACTGGTTCCAAAATATCGTCGCCAATTTTCTCGGCCCACATATTGCGGCTGCACTTTAGCTGATGATTCGCTGTCACCGTAGGATGGGGGTTCTGCATATTATTCGACAAATTATGTTATGAAAGTTGAAGATACCGCTCCGCGCAAAGGTGGCCTCATCTGTGAATAGGATGGATGACACAAATTCCGGAATCGTGGTTGCTTGATGAAGAAATCAATGACAAAACTACTCTCGATGTTGAAAGTCTGTCGGTAGTAAGCCCTGCATACGCTGTTAAGTGATAAGGGTAGTAACTATTGTCGTAGAGAATGTTCCACATGGTCGTCTGGCTTACACTGTATTGGCGGGCCAACAGCCGCCCTCCATCGTGTTAATCACATTTTCCTCCAAGTCTTCTGTCCGAACATTTCGGGTACGTCCTTCATGATTTCGCCGGCCGGCGTGGTCGAGCGGTACTAGGCGCTTCAGTCTGGAACGGCGCGACCGCTACGGTCGCAGGTTCGAATCCTGCCTCGGGCATGGATGTGTGTGATGTCCTTAGGTTAGTTAGGTTTAAGTAGTTCTAAGTTCTAGGGGACTGATGACCTAAGATGTTAAGTCCCATAGTGCTCAGAGCAAAGCCTTCATGATTTCCTGTTTCCTGAAACGACCCTGTTTCAGACAAGAGGCGAAACGCTGTTGCAAACATTGAATGATATGATTGTTGTCGACGGAAACAGGTCTCCTGGTACAACCTTGCTGCCGGCCGCCCGTTGCCATTTACCTTTTCGTAAGTATACACAATGTCGGCAAGCTGTCGATTCAAATACGGAACCATTGTGTACAACTCTGTATCACATTCACTACAAGGTGAGTCAGCAAGAGAAGTGAATCACACACAACATTTCCAGTTACTATAGCAGGAGGGGGCGCTAAAGCGTGACATATGAGGAACAGTACCAGCTTCTAGGAGGAAAACATGCATACTGCAACTGCGACTCCATCGTACAGCGCGTGTTAGACCGCAGCCTCTGTAACAAAGTACGATTGAATAAATGGTTTCTAGCATGCAAACCATGCGTTTCCGGACACAAGCTAATTAGAGCTTTTTTGTTCCGTATCCTCTGATCGATCAACCCATAGAGATTGTGAACGGCGGTAAATATTACCCTGTAGAACCACACAAATTTGCCAACACGATACTACGCCACTCCGCTGGTACGTCGTATGACATGACTTGTTGCTCTTTGCGCACACAGTTGTAAACGGAGGCTTGATATGTCCCAAGCAGGAGAAATTAGATAATAGCCAAAGAAATGGATAAAGCGTTTTCGGACTTCCAGCCGTGTCAAGTGAGATTTCGAGTAATAACTCCTTGGCCACTGTCAAGTGATATGGCTGCAAGTAGGCTGCTGATGCCGGTTGTGACGTCACTGGTGCCCATGGCATCGACATATGTGGGCGTATCTCAACTCAGCTTTCGATGAGTCAGTCTCAACTTGACGATTGCTGATCCCTTCGTCTTTATTAATGGTGTTATCGATGATATTTATTTCTATTGCTTCTTTAATTAGACAGCCCCATATGCCGTTAGTGCCAGCCACGACACTATTCTCGTCAAATTTAATCCGGTGACCGTTTTCTAAAGCACGCTCTGCTAAAGCATATTTCTCGGGATAGCGTAGGGGACAAACTTTCTCATGCTCCATCCTGCTTTTCTACAGTGCATACTGTTTTTTGCGGCTTAAGACAGACCGCAATCGCAAGGTATTTTGTAAGCTCCAGGTGTTCAGACAAACAGTACACATCGTAGAACAAAGCAGAAAGGAGCATGAGAGATTTCATCGCCTCCGCTAGCCCGAGAAATCCGGTTTATCTGAGCACACTTTAGAACACGATCAGTGGCTCAAATCCGCCGAAACATCTGTCATGGTTCCCACTAACGGCTTCTGGGAGTGTGTAATTAAAGAAGGCCACGAAATAAAGATCTGTGGTAACACCCTTTACAGAGACGGTGGTCTGCAGCTCAGCGCGCCATTGGATCCAGTCTTCACAGAGCTGAAATGGGTGCATCGAACACCGACTTAAAGTATCGTCATTTTTATCTGTTTTCCGTATTTCCCTTAGTTGCTCTAAATTCGTGGAGGTATGTACCGTCTATGGAACTAAATGAAGGCAGTTTGTTTGTTGCCATACGCGTTTCGTTTTATTTATTTGGGAAGCATCAAATGTTCAAATGTGTGTGAATTCCTAAGGGATTAAACTGCTTAGTTCATCGGTCCCTAGACTTAGACACTACTTAAACTAACTTATGCTAAGAACAACACACACACACAGCCGTGCCCGAGGGAGGACTCGAACCTCCAGCGGAAGGGGCGCGCAGTCCACGACGTGACGCCTCGAACCGCGCGGCAACTCCGCGTGGCTGGGAGGCACCATCAGTGGCGATTTCCAGCGCGTTAGACGTCACATCATATGTTTCACTTTCACCAAGTGAAGTGAAACATATGATGTGACAAGTCTGTATGAAACAACTCCAGAAATCGGCCATCTGTAGTATGAAGAACAACAAATACATCTCCAGGAAGACACACATGAGTTAACAGCGCTGGAAATCGCCACTGATGGTGCTTCCCATAAAAATGAAGCGAAACGCGTATGGAAACAAACGAAGAGCCTTCACTTACTTGCACTGACGGCACATACCTTCACGACTTAAAGTATGTACATATATGGCGATGCAGCCAGCACTGGTGACGTCAAAGCCGGCAGGTAGTATATATAAGGGCACACCAGCAGCCCACTAGCATTTATTCTATCTTGACAATGTACAAAGGGTTCTTGATCTGAAGCTCATGGAATTTTAACCACTGACGCTCCTGGAAGCCCAAGAATTTTTTATTTAATGTTAGCGTCGCCAGACACTGCATTCTTACTAAGAAATATAATGTTTGTTTCAACTAAAAAACAGCTTCAAGCAACAAAATATCTTTGTGCCCTCCAGGGATGAAATATCAGTCACCCCATTTAAAATAGCGCACTGTGTGATTCGAAGCGCTATACTTGGTGAAGAATTGGTATAACTGTGGATTTGGGGGGGGGGGGGGAGGCTAAACAGCGAGATTATCGGTCCCATCGGGTTAGGAAAGGATGGAGAAGAAAGTCAGCTGTGCCCTTTCAAAAGAACCATCCCGGCATTTGCCTGAAACGATTAAAGGAAATCACGGAAATTGGAGTAATCCATAAACCTCCAAACGTCGGTGCTATGTCCTCCTTTCAGTCTGTCCTGTCCTCGCTCGTGACACTGTATGAACACATAATCATTATGGGCGACACAAACATCGACTTACAGTTAAAATCTCCCTCTCCAGAAAAACTAAGGAGACTGTTCCACTCCAATGATATGAGTTTAACACCGCTGGACCTAACTCATCACACGCCACACAGCCATACACTCATAGATATAATAGCAACAAAGCGACCAGATGAAATAATTCGCGCCAATCAGACATCCGCTCCAGGACTCTCTGCTCATGACGTTATATTCTTAAATTACTCAGTGCATACCACCAAAGAAAAATCTCATCTGGTAACCTACAGAAACCTAAAAGATGTTAACCATGACGCTCTTCAGAAGGATTGCTCAGACATCCCTTGGCATGATATAAGCAATGAACCGACTTTAGACGGAAAAATTCGGGAATTATGTCGCAAAATTATTGCACTGTATGATAAACATGCTCCTCAACGCACTGTCAAGGTAAAGAGAGCTCCCGCTCCGTGGCTCACCACTGCATTACGCCAGTTAATGAATAAAAATGATGCTGCACATAGGGCCTTCAAGCGTAACCCAACTCCCGAGGCGTCCGAAGCTTATAGGAAACTCCGAATTAGAACCAAGCAAAGCGTGAGGAATGCAAAAATCAGACATGCCCGCTCTGTCGTATGCGGCATAACAAAACCTGCTGCACTGTGGAAAAAGCTGCGCAGTTTCGGTATAGGGAAGCGAAGATCTGACGCTGTTTATCAAGCGTCTGCAGAAGAATTAAACGATTTCTTCTCAACAGCTGTAAACTGCCACGCAGCGACAAATTACCAGCCCCAAGATATCAATCTCTCGAGAGACAAGTTTTTCCTAAAACATGTAACTACCGGCACAGTACACAAGGCAATTATGAGAATCTCTTCCGATGCAGTAGGAAATGATGGAGTGAGCATTGGCATGATTAAGAACGTCGTAGACACTATTACTCCAGTTATCACAGACATCTTCAACCTGTCTCTTGTCAGTAGTACATATCCTACTGAGTGGAAGCAAAGCTTAATTCAACCTATACCCAAGACTGACAACCCTAAGTCGCCAGGTGACTACAGGCCGATCAGCATACTGCCTGCAATATCTAAAGCCCTAGAATACATCGTCCATGAACAGCTGACGGATTATCTCAAAACTCATAACATCCACAACAAATATCAGTCAGGCTTTCGAAAGCACCATAGTACAGGAACTGCATTAATCAAAGTAACTGATGACATTAAACATGCTATGGACAGACGTGAAGCTACCATCCTAACACTGCTTGACTTTAGCAAGGCTTTTGATACAGTTGTCTTTGATATATTACTAATTAAAATGAAGCAGCTGAATTTCTCAAACAGCGCAATACACTGGTTCGACAGCTACTTCAAAAACAGAAGTCAACAAGTCATTTGTGGGCCGGAAAAGTCATCATGGAAAAACGTGCACTCTGGAGTTCCCCAAGGCTCCGTCCTTGGTCCATTACTCTTCTCACTGTACATTAATGATATTTCTTCAGTTATTCACTCCTGCAACTACCATCTACACTCCTGGAAATGGAAAAAAGAACACATTGACACCGGTGTGTCAGACCCACCATACTTGCTCCGGACACTGCGAGAGGGCTGTACAAGCAATGATCACACGCACGGCACAGCGGACACACCAGGAACCGCGGTGTTGGCCGTCGAATGGCGCTAGCTGCGCAGCATTTGTGCACCGCCGCCGTCAGTGTCAGCCAGTTTGCCGTGGCATACGGAGCTCCATCGCAGTCTTTAACACTGGTAGCATGCCGCGACAGCGTGGACGTGAACCGTATGTGCAGTTGACGGACTTTGAGCGAGGGCGTATAGTGGGCATGCGGGAGGCCGGGTGGACGTACCGCCGAATTGCTCAACACGTGGGGCGTGAGGTCTCCACAGTACATCGATGTTGTCGCCAGTGGTCGGCGGAAGGTGCACGTGCCCGTCGACCTGGGACCGGACCGCAGCGACGCACGGATGCACGCCAAGACCGTAGGAACCTACGCAGTGCCGTAGGGGACCGCAACGCCACTTCCCAGCAAATTAGGGACACTGTTGCTCCTGGGGTATAGGCGAGGACCATTCGCAACCGTCTCCATGAAGCTGGGCTACGGTCCCGCACACCGTTAGGCCGTCTTCCGCTCACGCCCCAACATCGTGCAGCCCGCCTCCAGTGGTGTCGCGACAGGCGTGAATGGAGGGACGAATGGAGACATGTCGTCTTCAGCGATGAGAGTCGCTTCTGCCTTGGTGCCAATGATGGTCGTATGCGTGTTTGGCGCCGTGCAGGTGAGCGCCACAATCAGGACTGCATACGACCGAGGCACACAGGGCCAACACCCGGCATCATGGTGTGGGGAGCGATCTCCTACACTGGCCGTACACCACTGGTGATTGTCGAGGGGACACTGAATAGTGCACGGTACATCCAAACCGTCATCGAACCCATCGTTCTACCATTCCTAGACCGGCAAGGGAACTTGCTGTTCCAACAGGACAATGCACGTCCGCATGTATCCCGTGCCACCCAACGTGCTCTAGAAGGTGTAAGTCAACTACCCTGGCCAGCAAGATCTCCGGATCTGTCCCCCATTGAGCATGTTTGGGACTGGATGAAGCGTCGTCTCACGCGGTCTGCACGTCCAGCACGAACGCTGGTCCAACTGAGGCGCCAGGTGGAAATGGCATGGCAAGCCGTTCCACAGGACTACATCCAGCATCTCTACGATCGTCTCCATGGGAGAATAGCAGCCTGCATTTCTGCGAAAGGTGGATATACACTGTACTAGTGCCGACATTGTGCATGCTCTGTTGCCTGTGTCTATGTACCTGTGGTTCTGTCAGTGTGATCATGTGATGTATCTGACCCCAGGAATGTGTCAATAAAGTTTCCCCTTCCTGGGACAATGAATTCACGGTGTTCTTATTTCAATTTCCAGGAGTGTATATGCCGACGACATCCAACTGTACATAAATGCAAGCCCCAAGAACATTGCTGACGCAGTAGCGAGTATGAACGCAGATCTTTGCTCTGTTTCTCGATGGGCACAGAGCCTAGGTCTGAAACTAAACCCCAAGAAATCCCAGGTCATACTTATATCTCATCCAAAGTTAATCAGTCGGTACTTTCGCGAAACAGTCCCTCAAATACTCCTCAATGGTACCCAACTACCATACCAAAAAACAGTAAAAGACCTTGGAATAATCTTGGATGAACATCTAAACTGGGAAGAACAAACAGTCACAGCTTGCCGGAAATCGCTCTCCTCCCCACATGCAATTCAAAAATTTAGAAAAATATTTCCAACCCATGTTAAACAAAAATTAGTCCAAACACCAGTCTTGCCTAATCTTTACTACTGTGATGTAGTTCAACACGGCACAAATAGTGAAAATTCGAGATGCCTCGAGCTAGTGATGAATGCTTGCGTTAGATACGTATGCAATATACGTTTGTATGATCATATCAGTCCTTCATACTCCCAGCTAGGTTGGATACGCCCACATAAGGCACGCGATCTCCACACGATGTGCTTACTTCATCGATTTCTTAGCCACTGGTGCCCCCAATACTTATCTTCTCACATTAAACACCTATCATCATTCCACAACCGCAATACCAGATCGGATACGTCTAGCATCTTGGCTGTACCTTTACATAACACAAAATCTTTCTCCGTGTCATTCTCCATCTCAGCCATACGACTATGGAACGCGCTCCCCTGTGATCTGCGTTTTATCCTGAACCACTTAACATTCAAGAGGGAACTCAAGACTTACATATTATGGACGGTATAGCCACTATTGTTGTGCCCCTCTCATCTTTTTCTTTCTCCTCTCCATCATATCTTCGAATTTTACCATTCTATTTCTCTTCCTCTAACCTATCTACCTCTTCTATATCTCTTTCAACCCATTCTATCGTCTTATGTGTCTGCTTGATGAGAATAACTCACAAGCTGCAAGAATATAACGAGAAAATTCCCAACTAGCAATAGGACTGACATTCATAAAAGAAAAAAAATATGTTTACTTTCATATACATAGTCATTACTATTATTATTATTCTTGATTGTTATAATTATTTTTTGATTGTTATAATTATCATTGTACTACTTTTATAATCTCTATTTTTTTCTGTAACATTAGTACTGTATAACATGTTATATGTCCTTAATGTTCTGTAGAAACTGACATTTGTTGAATCTGAGTATGCCTGGTTAGGTGTAAGAGAGGGCCTGAAAGCCCTAATCTTGCCAGGTAAAATAAATGCATAAATAAATAAATAAATAAGTCAGGACGGCCATACGTGTGTTTAACCGTCGTCCTCCCGAATGCGAGTCCAGTGTGCTCACCACTGCGCCACCTCGCTCGATCAAAAGTGGTACATCGCTGATGTAAGTCATAGCTTTGAAATGATTGATATGTGCTAGTAGCTTGCAAGGAAACAGTGACATGGAGACGCCGCACAATGGCTGAAAGAAGCTATCGTGTTTCGACATATCCATGACTGCACGGCGAATGATGTCGCTCGAATAGCTGCTGTATCAACGTGCGTGTTCAGGAAACGTAGTAGCCATATGACACGCCGTAAAAGCACTGATCGAATTAAGATCGTTACCGACAAGGATGGAAAGAAGTGCCACGCCTCGTCTAAGACAGTCGGTCTCGAACGGAACAGGAACCACTGTTAAATTTATGCAAGTCCATCTCGACCTGTTTGCGAGCGAACACTGTGAACAGTACAGCATGCAGCTTGTACCTGGAGTCAGGTAGGTCGCCAAAGGTGTTCCTCTAAGCTGCACGTAGGGCTGCATGTCTTCAATGGGCCAAAGTCGGTAACGGAAAGTGTGAACCAAGGCTTTGTGAATCTGACTTCTCAAACGAACCAAACCGCTTAGTGCACTGAAGCTTTTAACCCACAGGATACATCAGAACAAAGAAGATTCTTTGACATTTAGGGGTTGTTTTTGTACTATAGCTTGGTGCCACGCATTTAGGTTACCATGAGAAGAGTGTTTATTTTAGCACTATCGGTGACCAAGTGTTGTCTTCTCTCATGCATCTTGAAGATGAAAACAGCTACATTCACATGGGTGCATAAATACGTTCTGGTTCTGTGAACACTCATGAATCAAATAGAACCCCAAGTGGCCTAATAAAGAATCTAACATAATCCTTTATATAAGTTGGACTATTTGGAACAGTGGCTGAAGCGTAGCAATGAATATCCTCTCATATGGAACTTCCTAGCAGATGGAAACTGTGAGCTGCAGCTAGACTCGAACTCGGGATCTTTGCCTTTCGTTGACAAGAGCTCACCAAATGAGCGCACCAACTGTGGAAGGTAAGAGATGAGGTACTGGCGGCAGTACAGCAATGCGGACGAGTGGATGGGTACCTTAGCTGGTAGCGCGCGTACCCACCAAAGGCAAAGGTGCCGCGTTCGAGTCTCTGGCCGACATACAGTGTTAATCTCCTAGGAAATTTCATATCAGTTCACAATCCGCTGCAAAATGAAAAAAAAAAATATTCTGCAAACATATCTTCAATTTAGTAGCTTTTCTTAGTGCAATTATCAGTGAATTAGGTTAGTTATGGCCTATTTGAAGAATCTTGTGCACTCGCCGAATTGTTTAGTCTATTGAAGTAATTTAGGTAAAAAGTCTTCCAACCACAGGTTGGTATGAGGGTAGGAGTGAGGACGATAATCAGATGTAAAATATTTGCTGAGGACATGGTATTAACAAAATAAAATTAACGATTCCTTTTTTTAAAAAAACATCATTAATTATCAAACTTCCTGGCATATTAAGACTGTGTGCTGGACAGAGACTCGAACTTGGGACCTTTGCCTTTCGCGGGCAAGTGCTCTACCAACTGAGCTAACCAAGCACGACTCACGTCCCGTCCTCACAACTTTACTTCCGCCAGTACCTCGCCTCCCACCTTCCAAACTTTACAGAAGCTCTCCTGCGAACCTTGCAGAACTAGCACTCCTGAAAGAAAGGATATTGCGGAGACATGGCTTAGCTACAGCCTGGGGGTGTTTCCTGAATGAGATTTTCACTTGCCCGTGAAAGGCAAGGGTCCCGAGTTCGAGTCTCGGTCCGACACACAGTTTTAATCTGCCAGGAAGTTTCATATCAGCGCACACTCCGCTGCAGAGTGAAAATCTCATTCTGGATCATTAATTATCGATGTGAAATCAAGAAGACTAAGGCAATGATTTCTATCAGCCAATCAAGGAACATGAAAGTAGAAATAGATGATAGTTTAGTGGTCCCTTAATGATATTTATCAGACAATCGAGGAACATAAAAATGGAAATAAAATGATGCTTTAATGGTCCCGTAAATAATTATGGGAAAGTTTAGTGAGGCGTTTTGTAAGGAATGTTATCCTATACAGAGACGAAACATGGACTCTTGTGATGTGGATCTGGAGAAGAATAGAATATGTGAAATGCGCATGTGTAATAAGATGAACGAGAAATGACAAATATTAGAAACAGCTAGAAGGATGAAAAAATATCAGCTAGGACATATGAGAAGAGACTGTATAATGTACGATGCACTTGACGCACTGCAAGTAACGATGACGGGTAAGAGGACACGAGGAAGATACCGGGTAGCTGACGACATCAAGATGAATGCATCATATGCAGCTACGAAACGGCTGGTGGAAAACTAAGAGTGTGCTGATGTCTCCACCTAATAGGCAGGAGCATCACCCTCGTCATCATCATCATCGTCATCATAATCATCATCAGGTGCACGAGCAGAACCTGCTGGGACTGTTACACTGTATTAGCAAGACATCACCTGCAGGTGTTTAAATTATTATTCGAGGTGCTTACCTTTATTGGTTAGGCATGCGATCCCAGTCACAGCTTTAAACAGCAACGTACTTCCTTTACGTTCGGTCTCACACCAGACCCCGATTCACAAATTCCACAACCCCCCTCCTCCCCCGCTGTTACTATTACGTCGACGGTAGCAACGTGTTAACGGTAAATTTACTGCTCTGTGCTATAATATAGGTAGTAGGATCAATGCACGCAGTACGAATACAGTAATCAGTAGCGTACGGTTGCTACGATCCTTGTACCCACCGGTGGCGCACGTGCGCCGACGCTCCGTCGTGACGTATCGCCACTTGTACCGCCAGCTATCGGCGTGACCCCGGATCACGGTTAGTCCCGCTGCGGTGCAGGAACTACACGAGATGGGCGGTCTCGCCGAGGGGCATCCCAGCAATTCAGACACCACTGTACTCTGCCCGAACATCACGACGAGATCCTGTACGACAGGCACTAAAAACTAACAACGTTAAATATGTCTCAATTCGTGCAGGGATGTACGGTGCTCCTCGTCGTTACGTTACACGTTTCTCTGAAGGAGCACACGAGACACAGAACAACATAACAGTGGGTAAAGGACGATAGCTTCATCACTGCATCTCTGCAAGTAAGGCGGAAAAGCATCACTGCAGCCTTGAGCGAATCCACAGAAAATTTCTAGTCAGGTAACACAGAAAGCAACAGTCCAGTGCCTTGACAACTGGTGTCCAGGAAAGTTACAGCCAGGTGTCAGCATGCGAAACAGTGACATTTGCTGTAGCCTGTAGGTATTTCACACAATTTCTGCTTACGGGAATAACGAAACATGGCGTGTCATATTCGAGAGTACTTGAAGTGAGTGGACTGTGACAAGACTTTAGGGCAACGGAAAGTACTGAAGATTTACTAAATGTCAAGAGAAACTATTAAAAACGTTTATTTGACGGTAGTACCCTAAACAAGAATCAAATATTTCTGCATAGATGTACCGTTTTCTATCGTATTGCTCAGTTTTTAGCAAAAATATTAATTACCAAAACATTGTCTACACAAGAAAATGCTCTCTTCAGTTTTGTGTAGAGCACCAGTTAATAAAAGTTACAGCTTCATAAAAGAAGAAGTTCATGTAATGTCTTACTAGCGTTTTACAAATAATACTGATCTTTGAACAACTACGCTCAAAAGAAACTAGTTTTACAGTAAAGCAAAATATTTGTAAAGATTTTCCTCTCATCAGCAAGCGTATATGCCTGTTTAAAAACTATGTAAAATTTGCCCTCAACATTTAACTTAAACCTGATAGCACTATCCACCCCTTTCACCGTTATGTTTCTCAAAACTTCAGATAACGTAACTCTTTCTCTCTGTCTTTACAATTGAACGTAGTTAATCAAATTAGCAATAGTCAGTTACAGTAGGGCAAGAATCCTACTTCCTAGACCGCCAGATTCTACCTGCACTGAACAGAACGGTAATACATTTTCTTTACGTTCACTGACACAACTACATGTCAAAAACGTCGCTACACTGTTTATTAAATCATCCGGTTCCACAGATTCCGCGTACTATCTCTCTTAGCATGTAGTCGAACATACGATGCACGTTCCCCTTTCACCGCTAATGTCTTGCCAGTCCACGGACGGTGATATAAGATACTCGAGCAGCGACTATCGGACACAGCTTCCGACTCTGCGTGGTCTACCTCGCCACCAGCTGCAAAGTCCAGCGCTCTTCTTGCTGCATGAGTCAGTGCCCAACCAGCTGAACCGTGCTGCTTGGCTCGGAGCGCCCTCTCTTGGTGACCACAGCTGCTTGCAACGCCACGCTGGAGCTCGCTGCTCTGTCCGCAGCACCACTCTCCAACTCAGCATCCTCTGCTCCGCACTCAACAACACTCAGATATCGATTATACAATCCAACTGCCTACTACGGCCCGATCACTATCTGGCAAGGTCGATACTTCGACACAGCTTATGAAGGACACAAACACATCGGTGTGTTTCATTCCGTTGGCTGTAAGCACGACACGCCGAAGCCTTCAAATAGCCGTAATAAGCATTGTTAATAAGAAGTATTTGCCTTGCCACTACTACGACGGGAGTGACCAACCGAGGTTGGATACTCGGCGCTTCCTCGACTGGCTGCTAACACCACTCTACAGATTGTGTACTAGAGGAATACACAAACGGCCATCAAATTTGCCTGATCTGAACCCGATGTAACACAAGCGAGGTGCTACCAGGCTACAGCTCTAAAGCCACAAACAAGTGACCCGTAATTTACGGGAATGACGTATCCTTTGCGTCAAAATTAAGTGCCATTTACCTCCAGAAACCTATAAAAGAACTGGTTAAATCCAAAGCAGTAAACTACGCTCCTATTCATACATGGAATTAGCAGGTGGACGTAATGCTTTAGCTCATTAGAGTACACTCAGGTGAAAGAAAGAAGGATACCTGCTAATATGATTTCGTACTTTCTTTTGGTTGGCATAGTATAACAGCTCGTCGTGGCATGGGCTCAAGTCGTTGGAAATCCCCTGTAGAAATACTGAGCATGCTGCCCCTATCGTCGTCGACAACTGTGAAAGCGTTGCCGGTGCATGATTTTGAATACGAACTGACCTCCCGATTATGTCCCATAAATGTTCGATGAGATTCATGTCGGGCGATCTGGGTGGTCAAATCATTCACTCGAAATGCCAGAGTAATCTACAAATCATTCGCGAACAGTTGTGGCTCGGTGTAATGCCGCATTCTCATCCATAAAAATTCCATCGTTGTTTGGGAGTCTGATGTCCAAAAATTCCTGCAGATTGCCTCAAAGTAACCAGACATCCAGGCAACCCAATCAATTCCATGTAAACACAGCCCACTCCATTATTGAACCACCATCAGCTTGCACAGTGCCCTGTTGGCAACTTGGTTCCATGGCTTCGCGGGGTCAACTCCAATCTCCAATCCCACCACCGGCTCCTACCAACTGAAACCGGGACTCGTCTGACACGACCACGGTTTTCCAGTTATCTAGGGCCCAAACGATATGGTTCAAATGGCTTTAAGCACTATGGGACTTAACATCTGAGGTCATCAGTCCTCTAAGACTTACAACGACTTAAGCCTATCTAAGGACATCCCACACATCCATGCCCGAGGCAGGATTCGAGCCTGTGATCGTAGCAGCAGGGCGGTTCCGGGCTGAAGAGCCTACAACCGCTCGGCCACAGCGGCCGGCACAAGAGAGTCGCTGCAGACGATGTCGTGCTGTAAGAAAAGGTAGTCACGTCGATCGTCTGCTTCCACAGGCAGTTAACACCAAATATCGCCGCACTGTCCTAACGGATACGTTCGTTGTACGTTGCACATTGATTTCCGTGGTAATTTCACGCCGTGTCGCTTGTCTGTTAGCACTGACAACTCTACGCAATTGCCTCTGAAAGTCAAGACCGGCGGCCATTGCATTGTCTGCGGTCAGAGGTACTGCTGAAATGTGATATTCTCAGCACACTCTTGGCACTGTGGATTTCAGAATACTGAATTCCCCAGTGATTTCCTAAATGCAATGTCTCATGCGTGTTGTACCAACTACCGCCTCGCGTTCGAAGTCTGTTAATTGCGGCCATTATCTTTTCACGTGAATCAGCACATGGAAGCTTCGTCAACGCGTTGCTCTTTTATGAATTTCGCACCATCTGTATTTGTGCATATCGCTGTCCCACGATTTTGGCATCTCACTTTATACAGGGTGTTTTGGGAGGAAAGGTCAATATTTTAGATAGTAATAGTATAAGTAATTCTGAACAAAAAATGTTCTAGGTTCGCAAATGATTCGTTAGGGAGGTATGGGTATTGAAAGGCACTTTAATTCTGCAAAACTGATGTGCACAATGTGAACGTATATGCAGTTCAACTGGACCGGAACACGCTTTTCTTGAAAATTATGTTACAGAGAAGTACAGTTATGTTACACATTTTTACATGATGTTTATTTACTTTGAGTTTAGTACATAATGCATTACAATATCCATGTTACATGTATTCAGTTGAAAGAGACGTACCACGTGCCTTACAAACAGTTTTAACACTTATCTTACAGATGTTGTACAGTTCACAGAATAGGTTCGAATATCCCACAATGAGCGTCAATGCATTTTTGCGCTCTAGCGATAACATGTTGTGTTGCTTGATCTATTGCCTGTGGTTCGTTCCTAATCAATTCATCAAGGTCCTTGATGCGACGAAGCAGTTCATCTCACTCATTTACCTTCACTTTGTGCACCTCTGATTTCATCCAACCCCATAAACAGAAATCTAAAGGTGTAAGGACAGATGACATTGGAGTCCAGTTAGTAGCGACGTCACGGCCAATCCATAGATGAGGGTATGTGCAGTTGAGATGGTCGCTCACACGTAACGTAACATGTGGAGGGGCACCGTCATGTTGAAAGTACTTTCCAGTTCGCTTGGCTAAAGGAACGTATTCCATTAGTTACACAAATGACTTTTCCAAAAAATGCATGTACCTCTCTCCCTTCAGTCATGTTGCACCAAACATTTATGGCAAAACGAACGTGGAAATTGCTATCCACTGAAGTGTGTGTTTTTTTTCCCGTCACGATCGATGATTATTGCGTGTGTTGTTTATTCCATGACATGAAAACTGGGCTTCGTCAGTGAATGGTATGTACGGAAGCAAATGACTACTCTCAGTTACCCAGTCACAGAGTTGAAGTCGTTGGGAATTGCCGCCTAGATGGAGATTTTGGATACGCTGTATGTGAAATGTATACAGGTTTTCCGCATGTAATGTTTCCCTCGTTGCCCGACGTTGCGGAAACAAAAAACAAACAACACACACGAAGTGAATACATCCAAGCTATTCACATAATATTCACAGTAATATTTGAGAAATAATTAATTGACAGGGAGAAATTTCTTCATTGACCATTACCAGCATCTTTCGGAACTAAATTACTGTATGTCTTACACTATAAAATTATCAGTACTGTGTAGAAGTAACTCAAGAAGTGTAACATATCTGTATACGTTCTTTGGCACACCGTATCAGCAGCCTACCCCCATGAACCATGGACCTTGCCGTTGGTGGGGAGGCTTGGGTGCCTCAGCGATACAGGTGGCCGTAACGTAGGTGCAACCACAACGGAGGGGTATCTGTTGAGAGGCTAGACAAACGTGTGGTTCCTGAAGAGGGGCAGCAGCCTTTTCAGTGGTTGCAGGGGCAACAGTCTGGATGATTGACTGATCTGGCCTTGTAGCACTAACCAAAACGTCCTCGCTGTGCTGGTACTGCGAACGGCTGAAAGCAAGGGGAAACTACAGCCGTAATTTTTCCCGAGGGCATGCAGCGTTACTATATGGATAAATGATGATGGCGTCCTCTTGGGTAAAATATTCCGGAGGTAAAATAGTCCCCCATTCGGATCTCCGGGCGGGGACTACTCAGGAGGACGTCGTTATCAGGAGAAAGAACAACTGGCGATCTACGGATCGGAGCGTGGAATGTCATATCCCTTAATCGGGCAGGTAGGTTAGAAAATTTAAAAAGGGAAATGGATAGGTTAAAGTTAGATATAGTGGGAATTAGTGAAGTTCGGTGGTAGGAGGAACAAGACTTTTGGTCAGGTGAATACAGGACTATAAATACAAAATCAAATAGGGGTAATGCAGGAGTAGGTTTAATAATGAGTAAAAAATAGGAGTACGGGTAATCTACTACAAACAGCACAGTGAACGCATTATTGTATCCAAGGTAGACACGAAGCCCACGCCTACTACATTAGTACAAGTTCATATGCCAACTAGCTCTGCAGATGATGAAGAAATTAATGAAATGTACGATGATATAAAAGAAATTATTCAGGTAGTGAAGGGAGACGAAAATTTAATAGTCATGGGTAACTGGAATTCGAGAGTAGGAAAAGGGAGAGAAGGAAACATAGTGGGTGAATTTGGATTGGGGGAGAGAAATGAAAGAGGAAGTCGTCTGGTAGAATTTTGCACATAGCATTACCTAATCATAGCTAACACTTTGTTCAAGAATCATAAAAGAAGGTCGTATACATGGAAGAATCCTGGAGATACTAGAAGGTATCAGATACATTATATAATGGTAAGACAGAGATTTAGGAACCAGGTTTTAAATTTTATGACATTTCCAGGGGCAGATGTGGACTCTGACCACAATCTATTTGTTATGAACTGTAGATTAAAATTGAAGAAACTGCAAAAAGGTGGGAATTTAAGGAGATGGGACCTGGAAAAACTGAAAGAATCAGAGGTTGTACAGAGTTTCAGGGAGAGCATAAGGGAACAATTGACAGGAGTGGGGGAAAGAAATTCAGTAGAAGAAGAATGGGTAGCTTTGAGGGATGAATGGCAGCAGAGGATCAAGTGGGTAAAAAGACGAGGGATAGTAGAAATCCTTGGGTGACGGAAGAAATATTGAATTTAATTGATGAAAGGAGGAAATATAAAAATGCAGTAAATGAAGCAGGCAAAAAGGAATACAAACGTCTCAAAAATGAGATCGACAGGAAGTGCCAAATGGCTAAGCAGGGATGGCTAGAGGACAAATGTAAGGATGTAGAGGCTTATCTCACTAGGGGTAAGATAGATACTGCCTACAGGAAAATTAAAGAGACCTTTGGAGATAAGAGAACCACTTGTATGAATATCAAGAGCTCAGATGGAATCCCAGTTCTAAGCAAAGAAGGGAAAGCAGAAAGGTGGAAGGAGTATATAGAGGGTCTATACAAGGGCGATGTACTTGAGGACAATATTATGGAAATGGATGAGGGTGTAGATGAAGATGGGAGATACAATATTGCGTGAAGAGTTTGACAGAGCACTGAAAGACCTGAGTCGAAACAAAGCCCCGGGAGTAGACAACATTCCATTGGAACTACTGACGGCCTTTGGAGAGCCAGCTCTGACAAAACTCTACCATCTGGTGAGCAAGATGTATGAGACAGACGTCAAGAAGAATATAATAATTCCAATCCCAAAGAAAACAGGTGTTGACAAATGTGAAAATTACCGAACTATCAGTTTAATAAGTCACAGCTGCAAAATACTAACGCGAATTCTTTACAGACGAGTGGAAAAATTGGTAGAAGCCGACCTCGGCGAAGATCAGTTTGGATTCCGCAGAAATGTTGGAACACGTGAGGCAATACTGACCCTACGACTTCTCTTAGAAAATAGATTAAGGAAAGGGAAACATACATTTCTAGCATTTGTGGACTTAGAGAAAGCTTTTGACAATATTGACTGGAATACTCTTTCAAATTCTAAAGGTGGCAGGGGTAAAATAAAGGGAGCGGAAGGCTATTTACAATTTGTACAGAAAGCAGATGGCAGTTATAAGAGTAGAGGGGCATGAAAGGGAAGCAGCGGTTGGGAAGGGAGTGCGACAGGGTTGTAGCTTGTCCCCGATGTTATTCAATCTGTATATTGAGCAAGAAGTAAAGGAAACTAAAGAAAAATTCGGAGTAGGTATTAAAGTCCATGGAGAAGAAATTAAAACGTTGAGGTTCGCAGATGACATCGTATTTCTATCAGAGACAGCAAAGGACTTCGATGAACAGTTGAACGGAATGTACAGTGTCTTGAAAGGAGGATATAAGATGAACATCAACAAAAGCAAAACGATGATAATGGAATGTAGTCGAATTAAGTCGGGTGATGCTGAGGGAATTAGATTAGGAAATGAGGTACTTAAAGTAGTAAAGGAGTTTTGCTATCTGGGGAACAAAATAACTGATGATGGTCGAAGCAGAGAGGATATAAATTGTAGACTGGCAATGGCAAGGAAAGCGTTTCTGAAGAAGAGAAATCTGTTAGCATCGGGTATTGATTTAACAGTAAGGAAGTCGTCTCTGGAAGCATTTGTATGGAGTGTAGCCATGTATGGAAGTGAAACATGGACGGTAAATAGTTTGGACAAGAAGAGAATAGAAGCTTTCGAAATGTGGTGCTACAGAAGAATGCTGAAGATTAGATGGGTAGATCTCATAATTAATGAGGAGGTATCGAATGGAATTGGGGAGGAGTTTGTGGCACAACTTGACAAGAAGAAGGGACCGCTTGGTAGGACATGTTCTGAGGCATCAAGGGATCACAAATTTAGCATTGGAGGGCAGCGTGGAGGGTAAAAATCGTAGGGGGAGACCAAGAGATGAATACACTAAGCAGATTCAGAAGGATATGGATTGCAGTAAGTACTGGGAGATGAAGTAGCTTGCACAGGATAGAGTAGCATGGAGAGCTGCATCAAACCAGTCTCATTACTGAAGACAACAACAACATCAACAGCCGATGGAAACAAATGTATCTGCCATCTTGCTTTCAGTTCAGTGCTTGGGAACGTGGGTAGAGGTGGTTCCAAAGTATCAACAAACCGAGAAAGCAGTCAAGCTCCAATAACTTTGTGAAAAACGTCCTTTAAATTTTGTAATGTGTGTAGAATAATCAGGTAGTAAATCTAGTGTATTTCATGTAAATCTGTATTTTAACACTTCGTTCATTGAAAATTTTTATAATATCCTCGCATTGAACTGGTCATCAGTAACACATAAGTAAATCTACTGAGTTACAGCGAGAGAGTTATAAAACACGTCCTATGGGTTATACTTCATGTGTTTACACTAGTTAATTTCGTGTTGACAAATGCCAGTTAACATATGACGGTCTGATTGCGTAAATGTGATTTTAGCTGCTCCCTACCTGGGACAACTGCTGCGGTATCTAAGGTGCCGACGCTTCGTTGTTTCATTGCCTCTTGTCTGGAGTAAATACAGCGATTCTGAATTCCATAAATCATATAGAACGACTCCAAAACCTAGTAGTATTGCGACGTCTGCTATAATGAGTGATTCACAATACAGTAAAAGAATAAACCAATTGTCACTGCTCCGCCGTAAAAGGCTGCAAAACAAACAACAGAAACACGGCCGATGTGACCCAGCGGTTCTACGCCCTTCAGTCCGGAACCGCGCGACCGCAGGTTCGAATCTTGCCTCGGGAATGGATGTGTGTTATGTCCTTAGGTTAGTTAGGTTTAATTAGGTCTAAGTCTAGGAGACTGATGACCTCAGAAGTTAGTCCCATAGTGCTTAGCGCCATTTGAACTATTTTTGATCATAGAAAACATCACTCTCCATTAACCTTGGACAGCTAACCATACTCTTTATTACATAGCTCATCCATTTAATGTTATTTCTCGAAATCAAACAATATATATAGCTCTGTTCGTTGATGCAATACGAAGTTATGGCCGCTTCTAACCACACAGCACAGTTTACGACACTAAGCACAACAGTTCACTCTCCTTGTCTCAGCTGCGTAACATATCTCAGAGTCTCTTTTTCGATTGCGAACTACACTTATATATATGGTTCTGCATAGACCGGGATGATTTGTGTTATAGCTGATTTATTTCAGTTTAAGACACGTTTTGAGGATCTACTGTGTTCAAAGTATGTTGCGTAATTTTTTACAATGAATCTTCATCAGTCTCTTCTCTCTTCCAAATCATATTTCTTATGCTTCTTTCTCCTCTTGCTATCTTCTCCTCTTGCGTATTCGCAATCTTTTCTAAATTATTATTATTACAAGCCAATGAATAAATATATCGGGAATAGAAATGTGGCCTTATCTCTCAGTAGCATTGTCCTCGTCTTACATCTTCAATAAACATTGATGAAAACTCTGCCTTCTTGTCAATGGAAAGTTCTCTTCTCGATAAACGGTGAGCTTTTTCCATAACATAATCTCGTCTTAGTCCTTCGGTGAATTATCTGCACCACCGTTCAACTCTCCCTCCATCTCTCTCTGTCTCGCCCTCTCCCTCTCTCCCCCCTCTCTCTCTCTCCTCCTCTTCCTCTGCCCCTCTCTGACCCCCTCTCCCCTTCTCCTTCCCTCCCTCTCTCTCTCTCTCGATGTTGTTAATATTAAGCACTGATATTAATTCTCCTATCGTGCCGAGGTTTACAATTACAATAAAATTATATTTAAGTGTAAAAGACACAGATATACACAACTGCAAATGATCATAACACACCAAATACTGATAGTAAATAAAATTACAGAAATGATGAAAATTGAAAAAAGATACAATATAGGCTCTCACAGAAAGCCTGGGTTAAATGGGCCAGTGACAGTACAATTCATAACCTACTATTTTCATACAATACACGAACAGGAAACGTCGTCAGTAGTCGGTGAATGAAATCTGTCATGTCTTTCACCGCTGCAGACGGACTATTCACATTCTGAATTATGTATCCATAACGTGGTACTAATACTGCTGGTTAGCCGTTTGTTGCATTTGTAGACTATTCTTGCTTACGCCAACTGTCTAGTAAAATTTTTGCGTTCTACGGTAACAGTAGTTTCATAATTCTGACATACATTCGTACCAGTATCTAAAACTGCATCGCAATAAAGAAGTTGTCTGTCTTGTTGGTAAGCTTCATTCGTTTCCAAAGACTTCAGATGGCCCAGGTACGATGAACTGCTGCTCCGACTGGCACAAGAACTATTCATTAAACTAACCGTAGCCGCGACGAAGCGCTGAAGAAAAGTTGTTATAGCGCAGCAAAAGGAAGAAAAGGTGTGAGGTTACCTCACGGAAAGAAACGCGATTCGTGACCGCCGGGCGAGCCCTGCCACTCGCTGGGACGTGAGCTATTGGAGACGACGCAGGTTCGACGCCTTCTGCGAAAGGCAAGTGACTTGCGACTTCGTGCAGCAGTTTCATGATTCCTTTCCTCTACGGTCAACCATTCAGCTAAATACAATTCCATTAGTTTGCTAATGATATACCAAAACTATATTAAAGCTTTTGGGAAAAATGGAAGGCTAGTACTCAACGTCCCGTCACCATCTAGGCCATTAGAGATGGATTAAAGTTTTTGGTGGACCAAGTCATAGTAAATGGCGCTATATTGTGAGGGGGGGGACTTATTCAGTAGTTTTTATTGTAAATTACTCTTTAGTAGGATTAAATTCTTTAAATGTAAACACCTGATGTGTATCACTAATTGTAGTTGAACGTAGAGTTACATGTGTGTTTTAAGACAGATTAGTGCATACAATTGCAGCTTGGTGTGCAACAAGATTCTGGTGATCAGCAGAATCAGTACCACGTTTAACTGTTAATGACTCCGAAGTTTTCGTAAAGAAATGTGGGGTAGCATTCATCAGCAAATAAAGCCTCCTCACTGGTTGTTTGTCATTTGGTATTATAGCTCTACCGAATACTTATGGCGTATCATATCTCTCATCCCATCTTCAGCCGCTTCGTCTCCCTTTGCTATACTATTTACAAGTTTCTTTCTTCTAAAACACCCTCCTGTGTGCTTCTTATACCATTCAACTTTCTTCGCTTAGCGCTTTTTTACCATATGAATTATTAATGTTAATATTACACTTTTCTCCAAGGCTTCTTTAATTTTCCCAGAAATAGCATTCACCTTTCCTAAAGTTACATATTTTGCAACTGCTCTGCATTTGTTCCCTAATCATTCCAAACATGCCACATTTCGAAGTCCACCATTTTCATTTTTTAGGCTTCTGCACTCCATTTTACATCCTTCATAAGCTGATTATTATACTTTCTCTTTTCACCATTTAAATTTACGTATCAGCTGTCTTCCAAGAATTTTTGCTGAACGTTGTCGGATTGCTTAATATTTCCTCCGCTAACTTCACCACAAATACTAAACCTTCAATTTCATTCTCCATCATATTTCTTTCATTTCGATGCCCTTAACACTTTCCGCTGCCTTCAACAAATCTCTCACGTCTCCATAATTTCCTATCTTCTTCTAGTTACATCAGTTTCACCCTGTAATAATATGTTAAGAGTGCAGATACAACCACAGTAGTAATCGAACTATGCCACTGCTTACATTCTGCACTAAAATCATCAGCAATGGTGGCGAAGACTTCAGGCGCAATAATTCATCCTAGATCCTAGTTCTGCCATCGGCCAGCGGACAGGAGTACACGCCACCTGTAACCATGTACGCTGGGTGCGTCTCAGGCTGCGTGATTGACGGAGTGTACTGTTAGCAACAGAATGGCCCGGTATTCATGTCATGTGTGATCATGTGTCCGTTCAGACAGACGAACTTGCAGGGGGATCGGCGGAGTGTGAGTACACCGAAATTGGAGGACCGGTTTCTACAGGGTATTGAGACGAACCCAAGCAATGAATATGCGGAACTGCAGCGTAATTTCACGGCGAAGCTGGCAAGGATAGTAAGCAGGGGACACGTCGACAATAGGCCTTAAAGTCTTCGGGAATTTGATTCAGGTTACTCAGTTGGACAATAACTTTGCCTCGCAGACAGGCTCGTGACCAACATAAGCAGATGTCAGTATTTGAGAGAGGACGTGTGGTTTGAATCAAAGAAGCCAATTGGAGTAATCGGCAAATCGCTCGACATTTCAATGGGAGCGATGCCGCTATTCGATGATACTGGCAAGAATGGGTGACCAAGACCGATAACAGCGTTAGGAAGGAAGCGGTTCGACCTAGAGAGACGACAGGGCGTGATGACAGAGCAGCCGTCAGAGAGCCACTCAGACCTTGGGATTCTTCATTATCATCGTTCCGAGGTGCAACTAGTTCTTCAGTGATCAAAAGGACCATTAAAAAGAGGCTCACAGAAAGCGAGTTTTATCACAGGGCGCCCTTTTCGCCGACTACCATTAAATTCTGTACCGCGTCTGCGTTGGTGTCGGGCACACTCGGCCAGTTATTTCATTGAATGGAGTAGCATACATAAAGATGAATCCCGCCTCGAATCGATCCCTAATGACCAGAGAAGCCTGCGGTGAACTACCACCCTGACTCTCGCCCGCCTTCTAGCCCGATAATGGGGAGCGATGGCCTTGGGTGACATTTCATATCATAGCAGGATCCCTTTAGTTGTCATCCGCGACATCCTTGCAACACAGCAGTACGTCGACGATATTCTACTCCTTATTTTGTTGCCCTTCGTGGCGAGCCACCTGGGGTGGCAAGATAATTCCCGTTCACACACAGGAACAATGGCTACTGCTTGTCTTTGTAGTTGCCAAACCGCACCTCGGTCACCTAGGTTACTGGATCTCTCCCCAACTGTGAACCTTCGGAGCTTTATGGGCAACGTCCTCTAACCATGTCGGGATTCTGGCAGTCTAACGCATCAGTTGGACAGAGTACGACACGATGTCCCTCAGGAGGACACCCAACAATTCCGTCAATCGATGCCAAGCCGAATTACTGCTTGTATAGGGGCCAGAGATGCAACAACGCGTTATTGACTTGCTCAATTTGTGATTTTTTTTTAAACTATGGGACTTAACATCTGTGGTCATCAGTCCCCTAGAACTTAGAACTACTTAAACCTAACTAACCTAAGGACATCACACACATCCATGCCCGAGGCAGGATTCGAAATTGCGACAGTAGCGGTCACGCGGTTCCAGACTGAAGCGCCTAGAACCGCACGGCCACACCGGCCGGCTTTGTGAATTTTTCTTATCATCCAATTTTTCCGAATGTGTAATCATTTGTTAGTCTGTGCATATACATCACATCTAATGGTTTCCGTCCCATTTGGATAATTCCTTCATTTTCGCCCTTCTTCTTTGTGTAAGAGTGTACGTTCTGTACGTAATAGTTTCCGATATTATTCAGTGCAATATCAAGGTTACAAATGTACACTCGTTCAACTGTTATTAAATATTAGAAAGTGCACTTTACAAAGTAACAGTTGAAAAATAAATTTCTAGCCCAGTCACCTCTAAGCACTATCGTTTACGTCACATTACAGCTGTTGTACAGCTCAGAATGAATGTTGAAGTATCTCACCGTCAACTTCAGCGCATTTGTGCTCTCTTGGGAAGGCACGTGGGGTTGCTTGTCTGAGTGTTCCCACACGTTCTCTAATGAGGGAGCAGCGTCAGTGATGTGACCAAGCAGTACGTCTACCGTATTCACATTTCGTTTGTGCACCTCAGACATCATTCAACCCCATAAACAAAAACCACTACCACGACCAATGCAGTGATTAAGGAAAGAGCGCTTCGCAGAAGCCGTAGACACACCGTTAGTGAAACTGTGTGCTAGTTTAGCCAGCGGTTGTACGAACTCAGTTAACCGATACCTCTCTTTGATACACTCTAAATCCCTCACACCAATTCACTCACAACAACTGAGCATTGAGCGGTCTAATTCAATGACAAAATGACATTCCGCACAAAAACGCTGCAAGCAACGAGGTAGGATGGACTAGAGCAAAATGTCAAAGACGGTGGGTGGATAAAATACATTCATGGGTATAACTACGGAAAATCTAACATACTTTAAATGTGTTCAATCTCGGAAACCATTCCGAACAGGGCACAGGTCCATCTGAAGGTTTCTGCTTAAAATGAGCGTTTATAACATGTCCATGAATACTGACTATTCCTCCTGGGACACTGTATATACAGAATGTAGACAGTGTCACTCCTACCGACCTCGCGCATCATGTGCATATCCAAACGTGTAGTACACTTGTTTTTATTTTGTCCAGCCACGTCACGTGACCACCTGTCAAAAGTATCCACCTACAGAAGGGCGAGTTATCAGGGAAAAAAGCGAATACGTTTCTGGGCGGTACTGACAGCGATATGGAGTTATCGACTCCAGTGCTGTGGCCAGCTGCGCTAGGTTTCTCGGTTGAGAATCCATAGACGAACAGCCCAATAGAGGTGGTCCCACGGATTCTCGATTGGGTTCAAATGCTGGGAGTCTGGTTGCGAAGGGAGTATGGGAAACTCATTGTAGTGCTCTTCGAACCACGCACGTGCACTAGGAGCAGTGTGGCACGTTACGTTGTCTTGTCCATTGATACTATCGTGCCGAAGAGAAACAAACTGCAGGGCTGATCATGGTACCTGAACATGATCCCCAAGAACAGATGCATGGCCGGCCAGAGTGGGCGAGCGGGTCTACGTGCTGCAGTGTTGAACCGCGTGACCGCTATGGTCCCGGGTTGAATCCTGCCTCGGGCATGGTTTTGTGTGATGTCCATAGGTTAGTTAGGTTTAACTAGTTCTACGTTCAAGGGGACTGATGACCTCAGTCGTTAAGTCCCATAGTGGTCAGGGCCATTTGAACCATTTTTTGAACAGATGCATACTAGATCCATTGTGCGTTCGAGAGTGGCCTAGGGGCTGCGACGAAAACATTACCCAGACTGTAACTTCGCCTCCTCCGGTCTGGACTCTTCCGGCTGTTGTTGCAGGCTGTGTGCTTTACGTGTATGGTGCATAGAACGTGATTCATCTCATAATGCCACCTTTCGACACTCAGTGGACATCCAATTACAATATTGGCGTGCAAATCCAAGCTTCGTCTGCGCTGAACAGCAGTCAGCATGGGTGCATGAACCAGGCGCCAACAGCAGAGTCCCATACGCAGCATCGGTCACTGAACAATCACTGTGGAGGTACTGCTGGAGGCCCCTGGTTCATGTGGGCTGTCAGTTGCTGGATAGTTACACGTCTATTCGCCCGTTCACGTCTTCGTAACCGTCGTTCGCCCCTGTCATACATGGCGCGTGGGGTACCACAGTTGTCTTGGCGCCTGTTTTGCATAGCTCCATTTTGCTTGCTAGATATACTGGGTGATCAAAAAGTCAGTATAAATTTGAAAACTTAATAAACCACGGAATAATGTAGATAGGCAGGTAGAAATTGACACACATGCTTGGAATGACATGGGATTTATTAGAACAAACAAAAAAAAAAGAAAGAAAGCCCACAAAATGTCCAACGGATGGCGCTGGACAACCAAAATGCTACCGTGACATGTGAGAAGTACGCCGATATGTTACAGAATCGTATCATCCCCAGCCTGGCTGATAAACACCTGCTGGAACGTACGATGTTTATACAGAATGGCGCTCCACCCCATTTTGCTAGACGCGTGAAATATCTCTTGCGTGCGTCGTTTGGTGATGATCGTGTGCTCAGCCGCCACTTTCGTCAAGCTTGGCCTCTCAGGTCCCCAGACCTCAGTCCGTGTGATTATTGGCTTTGGGGTTACCTGAAGTCGCAAGTGTATCGTGATCGCCGACATCTCTAGGGATGCTGAAAGTCAACATCCGACGCCAATGCCTCACCATAACTCCGGACATGCTTTACAGTGCAGTTCACAACATTATTCCTCGACTACAGGAGGAATGATGGTGGACATATTGAGCATTTCCTATAAAGAACATCATCTTTTCTTTGTCTTACTTTGTTATGCTAATTATTGCTATTCTGATCAGATGAAGCGCCATCTGTCGCTCATTTTGTGAACTTTTGTATTTTTTTGGTTCTAATATAACCCCATGTCATTCCAAGCATGTGTGTCAATTTATACCTCTCTATCTACATTATTCGTGATTTATTCAGTTTTCAAATTTATAGACTTTTTGATCACCCGGTATTTAACCACGGCCTCACGTGGACAGTTTACGAATTTACCAGTTTCGGAAGTATTTCCGCCATTCGTCCCTTTCATCATCGGATAAATTGCTAGGTTTCCATTTTACGACAACGACTGCTCTATTCCCCGCGTCCTCCCGACACGTTTTATACGCCCCTTCACCGCTAACGGTGCCACCCGGCATCTGTGAATGGTTATTGCACGTTGACTTTGAACACAGAGGGAATCACATTAATATGAGTGATCATGTAATTTGACCTTATTTTCCATGCCATCTTCATGGTGTTGGAATTTTAATATCCAGAAATAAACGAATTGATAACAGCATCGTTTAAGGTATGTCGTGCTAAGTTATTTCGCATCAGCATTAATGAATTGACATTTAAATAAATTTACATCGCAGCAATAGATCGTAAATTCAAGCGTAATTCGATGCAGATGACAAGCTGATCGTTTCCATCACATGCGCAGCAGAAATCAGTACTTAGATTTTTTGAAAGTACATTTCCTTATTTTTCGTAATAATCTTCGTGTTGTGCTTCAGTGGAAGGTTCAGATCGACTATTGCTTGTTTTGTCTTTTTTTTAACGTATTACATGCTGGAAATACCATGGAAGGAAGAAACAGATGCGAGGCGTAGATCCAGGAAGGCGAGTGTGGAAGGTCATGGCTGGAGCGCAGGTGCTGTTAGCACGGCGTGACCCGTGTCGCAGGAGGCAATCACCGGTGTCGAGAGGAGAGGGGGCCCTGACCTAGGCAGAGGCGGCAGTGCTGACATCACCCGCGCCTGCCGTGACGCGGACATTGAACTCTGCCGACAGGTTCACCGCACCGCCACGTCAGCCGCCGGGGTTCCCGCTGACATCCCCCACCACAATGATATCTGCCGTGATGTTCCCCTCCTACACCCGACGTGGTATCTTCTGTTGTAGGCTGCCATAAAATTCGCAAACGCAAAACCGCGAGCAGCGCAGTGCTCTCGCAGTAAGGTGAATTTCAGAATACTTGATCGTTTCTTTATATTATCACGTTGACTGTCTACACACTCAAGATTTATCTGATTTATCCGTTACGTCCTGCCAACGTGGAAAGTTAGGTCCAGCGTACAATGAGCCTTTAAATAATCGACCACATGACCATCGCTGCAAGACATTGCTGTCAACACCAGCCATGATATTCCCCAGAGGGCGCCACGTGTGGCGACTGAAAGTCTATCAGCTAAGAGTAGACTACTGCAAAGAGGAAGGTCTGTACTGTAAAGTAAGAGACGTAGTCTTACAGTTTCAGTTATAACCTCGAAGGAAAATATAAATAAATAAAAATGTCGAAAATAAAAACTGTGCGATGAAGCAAGATGATGATATTAGCTATTCTCTGCATCTTTTGATTTAACTGCGACACGTTTTCCCCGAACATACACAAATCACCTCGGTTCCGAGAGTCCGGAACCGGTACAGAATATTGGAATAGAGATCAATATAAACATAATTTCCGCCCTTTTTATTGCTTATGAAAACCACACATTGCATGTCGTACCACCATACAGCGAGCCCTTCAGAGGTGGTGCTCAAGATTTCTGTACACACCGGTACCTCTAATACCCAGTAGCACGTCCTCTACCATTGATGCATGCTTGTATTCGTCGTGGCATACTATCGACAAGTTCCTCAAGGCAGTGTTGGTCCAGATTTTCCCACTCCTCAGCGGCGATTAGGTGTAGATCCTTGAGTGGTTGGTGGGTCACGTCGTTCATAAACAGCCCTTTTCAATCTATCCCAGGCATGTTCGATAAGGTCCATGTCTGGAGAACATGCTGGCCACTCTAGTCGAGCGATGTCATTATCCTGAAGGAAGTCATTCACAAGATGTGCACGATGGGTATGCGGATTGTCATCAATTAACACGAATTCCTCGCCAGTATCGTTGCACTATCGGTCGGAGGATGGCATTCACGTATCGAATAGCCGTTACGGCGCCTTCCATGACCACCAGTAGCGTACGTCGGACCCACATAATGCCACCCCAAAACAGCAGAGAACCTCCACCTTGCTGCATTCGCTGGACAGTTCGTCTAACTCGTTCAACCTTATCGGGTTGCCTCCAAACACGTCTCCGACGATTGTCTGGTTGAAGGCATATGCGACACTCATCGGTGAAGAGAATGTAATGTCGATCCTGAGCCGTCCGTTCGGCATGTTGATGGGCCCATCTGTACCGCGCTGCATGGACCTTGCCATGGACGTCGGGAGTGAAGTTGCCTATCGTGCAGCGTACTGTCCGTAGAGTCGTAACACGACGTCCTGTGGCGGCACGAAAAGCATTATTCAACATGGTGGCGTTGCTGTCAGGGTTTCTTCGAGCCATAATCCGTAGGTAGCGTTCATCCGCTGCAGTAGCAGCCCTTGGACGACCTGAGCGAGGCATGTCATTGACAGTTCCCGTCTCTCTGCATCTCCTCCATGTCCTCACTACATCGCATTTGTTCACTCCCCTTACCTTCTTGAGAACCCTTCCTGGCACAAAGTAACAATGCGGACGCGATCGATCCGCGGTATCGACCGTGTCTTCATGGTCGAACTACAGACAACACGAACCGTGTACCTTCTTCCTTGTGGAGTGACTGGAACTGATCGGCTGTCGGACCCCCTCCATCTACTAGGCACCGCTCATGCATAGCTGTTTAAATCTTTGGGCAGGTATAGTGACATCTCTGAACAGTCAAAGGGACTGTGTCTGTGATACAACATCCACAGTCAGCGTCTATCTTCAGGAGTTCTAGGAACCTGATTAATCTGTTATACTTGGTGCAGACCTTGGTGGTAGAAGGCTGCATTTTCAGAAAGCGTCTAAGAATATCTGACCTTTGCGGAAATGATCTCTTAAACCGAAGAAAGAAAGAAAGTCTTTATGAGGGGGTGATACACAATTTTATAGCCCGAGAATGCAGCACGTGTGGTTATACGTTATGCAGGATGAGCTAGGATCCTGTGCCGGAGTAATAACAGCCGCTTGGACAGCTTCTGGCGACGCTTCGTATTGACGGCCTCGTTTAACATCGGCACCGGTCTAACGCACGGCTTTCCGGGCGGGAAGGAGCTCCTGGTCCCCGGCACGAATCCGCCCGGCGGATTTGTGTCGAGGTCCGGTGAACCGGCCAGTCTGTGGATGGTTTTTAGGTGGTTTTCCATCTGCCTCGGCGAATGCGGGCTGGTTCCCCTTATTCCGCTTCAGTTACACTATGTCGGCGATTGCTGCGCAAACAAGTTCTCCACGTACGTGTACACCACCATTACTCTACCACGCAAACGTAGGGGTTAGACTCGTCTGGTGTGAGACGTTCCCCCCAGGGGGCGGGGGGGGGGGGTCCACCGGGGGCCGAACCGCACAATAAACCTGGGTTCGGTGTGGGGCGGCGGAGGGGTGAAGTGGACTGCGGTAGTTGTCGTGGGGTTGTGGACCACTGCGGCTGCGGTGGGGACGGAGCCTCTCCGTCGTTTCTAGATCCCTGGTTAACATACAATACAATAAACACCGGCACGAGATTTCGGTTGTACAGTCTGTTACGTAAAATCGTGGACAAGTTAATCAATAAAACAAATGTATATGACAACAAACTAAGACACATACATACATCACAAAGGAACAAAAGAAAAAGGCAGTTACAGTTAGTACTATATTGAATCAACCACAGATCGCCGATTGCGTAGCATCTCCGAGGTATGCTCGAAACCAGGTTTACCGCGTGGAAGAGACCACGCATCGTATTTGCGTTGACAGCTGTTTCTGAGTAGAGATCATTTTTACTTGCAGTTTCATATTGATGGAAGGCCATACGTTTTCAGAAGGCTGAGCATCAGGCGACTGCGAGGGCCAATCCAGTACCTGAACAAATTTCTCCTTTTTCCACTCGCTGTACAGTCTGATATGCTGCCACGGATCATTGTTCTCTTGCAGCATCCACTCTTAATTTTTGTCGAAGAACCAACATTTAGCAGCTGAAATCAAACATCTTTGTCAAACGCAAAGCGTAAGCTGCTCTCATGTCTCTTCTTGTGTTTCTCAGTCAAGAATTCCAAGTAAACTGATGCTTTGTGGACCTCGCATGAGGAAAAAGGTTCCCTCTTATGCATTGTGAAAGAATTAAGGAGATATCCTTTACCATCTGTGCCTAGTGTCGAGCTCGCTTTTACTTAACAGACCCCGTGACGGTTTTCTCCTAACGACAAAAGTTGGTTTCCATAGCACCATAGCACTTAAAAGATCACTTTTATAATTTTTTAATTAGCCTCTGGAATGTGTATGTTATTTAGCCATCTGAGACCCATGCTTCCAATGTATACTAAATTGTATGACGAGAATACATAGATAAACTTCTTCATGTTATGCAGGAGGTCAAGCTGTCATAATTTTGTCCACCATGAACTATTTACAAACATAAGTAAACTGATTTGTCCGTTTACACCGTGTCTGAAATTTAATCATAAATAAAACGGAAAATTCAAATTGGCATTGCAGTAAATCCTACAGATTTCCCCCTACAACAATTAACTCTTACTTTATGAAGGAGAACTTATTTAGCAAACAGAACGGAAGAAGCAGATTTTGGGAAGTGGCGTCTCATACTCAAGAATGTCTTCATAAATCCCAATCGTTCGCAAGGAAATTCCCAGCATGAAAACACGATGTGGTTTACATCAGACTCCTGTTCAGAGTCACACTAACATGCAGGAGAAGCGTAAATGTTGTTTCGATGCAGGTCGAGAGGAGAAGAGGCGTGCTGAAACAAAGCAGAATGGTGGTGGAAATCGCTGAAATGTGAACAGTGAGCAACTTAACATATGAATTGGTGATCATGAACTAGATAAAGTTAAGGAATTACCATACCTGGGCAGCAATACAATCCATGATGGACAGACCAAGGAGTACATAAAAGGCAGAGAAGCAATGGAAAAAAGAGCATTCCTGGGCAAGAAGTCTATTAGTATAAAACATGGGTTTTAATTTGAGGAAAAAGCTTCTGAGAATACACTTTTGGAGCACGGAATTGTGTCGTAGAGAAACAGGGACTGCAGGAAACCGGAAAAGAAGAGGATAGAAGCATTTCAAATGTAGTGCTACACAAGAATGTCGAAAATTAGATGGACTGATTAGGAATGAGGAGGTTCACCGCAGAATCAGCGAGGAAAGGAATATGTGAGAAAGAAGGGATAGGATGACAGGACATGTGTTAAGATACCATGAATAAAGTTCATGGTACTAGAGGGAGTAGAAAAGGGTTTTACCAGGGGGATGGTAAAACCCAGCACAGTGGGTGAGTTGTGGAAGGGCAACCCAAGGCTAACACAGCAGCAACACCATTCCCAGTTACAAATTTTTAACAAAATTTATTTAACAATGAAAAACTTAATTTGATACTGGAACCATAACTAACGGCGTGTTTTTATGATAATAAGTCTTAAGGAGATTTTTTTTCCAGACTTCACTCAGCCTGAGCTGTGGTATCGATAGCTACGGTGCCACAACGTAGGTGCGCTCTGCTAGGTTGGCACTACGACAGACACCGACGACAGCGCACTCCAACCGGAGCGGGATAGCCCTACGACCTCCGCTCCAGATTCTGCCCATTTCATCAAGAGCGGACGGGCGGGACACTTCGCTTCAGCTTCGCGTCATATACTTTGCTCTACTTACGACGGGTTCAAGGCTTGCTCATCATTACAAAGTTACAGGGTGTTTCAAAAATGACCGGTATATTTGAAACGGCAATAAAAACTAAACGAGCAGCGATAGAAATACACGTTTGTGGTAATATGCTTGGGACAACAGTACATTTTCAGGCGGACAAACTTTAGAAATTACAGTAGTTACAATTTTCAACAACAGATGGCGCTGCAAGTGATGTGAAAGATACAGAAGACAACGCAGTCTGTGGGTGCGCCATTCTGTACGTCGTCTTTCTGCTGTAAGCGTGTGCTGTTCACAACGTGCAAGTGTGCTGTAGACAACATGGTTTATTCCTTAGAACAGAGGATTTTTCTGGTGTTGGAATTCCACCGCCTAGAACACAGTGTTGTTTGCAACAAGACGAAGTTTTCAACGGAGGTTTAATGTAACCAAAGGACCGAAAAGAGATACAATAAAGGATCTGTTTGAAAAATTTCAACGGACTGGGAGCGTGACGGATGAACGTGCTGGAAAGGTAGGGCGACCGCGTATGGCAACCACAGAGGGCAACGCGCAGCTAGTGCAGCAGGTGATCCAACAGCGGCCTCGGGTTTCCGTTCGCCGTGTTGCAGCTGCGGTCCAAATGACGCCAACGTCCACGTATCGTCTCATGCGCCAGAGTTTACACCTATATCCATACAAAATTCAAACGCGGCAACCCCTCAGCGCCGCTACCATTGCTGCACGAGAGACATTCGCTAACGATATAGTGCACAGGATTGATGACGGCAATATGCATGTGGGCAGCATTTGGTTTACTGACGAAGCTTATTTTTACCTGGACGGCTTCGTCAATAAACAGAACTGGCGCATATGGGGAACCGAAAAGCCCCATGTTGCAGTCCCATCGTCCCTGCATCCTCAAAAAGTACTGGTCTGGGCCGCCATTTCTTCCACAGGAATCATTGGCCCATTTTTCAGATCCGAAACGATTACTGAATCACTCTATCTGGACATTCTTCGTGAATTTGTGGCGGTACAAACTGCCTTAGACGACACTGCGAACACCTCGTGGTTTATGCAAGATGGTGCCCGGCCACATCGCACGGCCGACGTCTTTAATTTCCTGAATGAATATTTCGATGATCGTGTGATTGCTTTGGGCTATCCGAAACATACAGGAGGCGGCGTGGATTGGCCCCCCTATTCGCCAGACATGAAGCCCTGTGACTTCTTTCTGTGGGGACACTTGATAGACCAGGTATACCGCCAGAATCCAGAAACAATTGAACAGCTGAAGCAGTACATCTCATCTGCATGTGAAGCCATTCCGCCAGACACGTTGTCAAAGGTTTCGGGTAATTTCATTCAGAGACTACGCCATATTATTGCTAAGCATGGTGGATATGTGGAAAATATCGTACTATAGAGTTTCCCAGACCGCAGCGCCATCTGTTGTTGAAAACTGTAACTATTGTAATTTCGAAAGTTTGTCTGCCTGAAAATGTACTGTTGTCCCAAGCATATTGCAACAAACGGTGTATTTCTATCGCTGCTCGTTTAGTTTTTATTGCCGTTTCAAATATACCGGTCATTTTTGAAACACCCTGTATGTATGCCCTGTATATATTCATGCACCAGGAAACCACTTTTACTTTCTTGTAGTACCGACGTGTATTACCTTTCCCTGCTCCTACTTACTTCCTTCATTCGGCCAACCTTTCAGTTTTCAGGAGCAGACCCACGCTCCGCCTTCCATGCGGGATACAAAATGAACAATGTCAGGTATATTCAAAATAACGATCTCTTAAAAAAAGAATTTTTCAAAAGCCACCGTGTCATAAATAGCTGTAACAGATCAGAAGAAAATTCAGAATTATGTTATTTTAAGTAAGCTGTTTGCTTCACATATTTAGCAGCAGTTAAGGCAATCGACATCTTTAGCTACTAGCAACTCCCTCAATTGATGCGAAAACTGAAGATTAACAAATACTGACGTCAAGAGAATGATTAGATTTATAACATCCAGAATCCCACCACGAATAAGACCATTAGTCAATTTATTTCAGAAACAGTCATTTCGCAGACACAAAACTGGCTGAAATCATAAAATCAGCATTCAATAACTGGCTAGTAATACTTTACAGAGATAAGAACGTGATCAAATGAATTTCTTGTACTTGCACAGAATGTAGCAAACGGTTGCTAGACACAGACTTCAGTACACCTCAGGTAGCAAGTAGCAAGCAAATTAAGTGAGGCGCTTTAACAGGAACTTTAAACATGAACTGTTTTAGTCTATAATCCGAGGCTGCAGTGGGCAGTTTCATTCCTCCATCGACTGATCTGTCCAGACCATTTGGACCGCAGTAAATAACTTGGTTTACTTGCACTACAACATGGAGGGAAAGACTACCAATCACAGGAGCCGACGAGTAGACTAAGATATAACAAAACTAAGGCTGAATAGTTGGCAGCACAGGACCTTGCCTTTGGTGGGGAGGCTTGCGTGCCTCAGCGATACAGATGGCCGTACCGTAGGTACAACCACAACGGAGGGGTATCTGTTTAGAGCCCAGACAAACGTGTGGTTCCTGAAGAGGGGCAGCAGCCTTTTCAGTAGTTGCAAGGGCAACAGTCTGGATGATTGACTGATCTGGCCTTGTAACAATAACCAAAACGGCATTGCTGTGCTGGTACTGCGAACGGCTGAAAGCAAGGGGAAACTACGGCCGTAATTTTTCCCGAGGGCATGCAGCTTTACTGTATGATTAAATGATGATGGCGTCCTCTTGGGTTAAATATTCCGGAGATAAAATAATCCCCCATTCGGATCTCCGGGCGGGGACTACTCAAGAGGATGTCGTTATCAGAAGAAAGAAAACTGGCGTCCTACGGATCGGAGCGTGGAATGTCAGATCCCTTAATCAGGCAGGTAGGTTAGAAAATTTAAAAAGGGAAATGGATAGGTTATAGTTAGATACAGTGGGAATTAGTGAAGTTCGGTGGCAGGAGGAACAAGACTTCTGGTCAGGTGACTACAGGGCTATAAACACAAAGTCAAATAGGGGTAATGCAGGAGTAGGTTTAATAATGAATAGGAAAATAGGAATGCTGTTAAGCTACTACAAACAGCATAGTGAACGCATTATTGTGGCCAAGATACACACGAAGCCCACGCCTGCTACAGTAGTACAAGTTTATATGCCAACTAGCTCTGCAGATGACGAAGAAATTGAAGAAATGTATGATGATATAAAAGAAATTATTCAGATAGTGAAGGGAGACGAAAATTTAATAGTCATGGGTGACTGGAATTCGAGTGTAGGAAAAGGGAGAGAAGGAAACGTAGTAGGTGAAAAATGGATTGGGGCTAAGAAATGAAAGAGGAAGCCGCCTGGTAGAATTTTGCACAGAGCACAACTTAATTATAGCTAACATTTGGTTTAAGAATCATGATAGAAGGTTGTATACATGGAAGAACCCTGGAGATACTAAAAGGTATCAGATAGATTATTTAATGGTAAGACAGAGATTTAGGAACCAGGTTTTAAATTGCAAGACATTTCCAGGGGCAGATGTGGACTCTGACCACAATCTATTGGTTATGACCTGTAGATTAAAACTGAAGAAACTGCAAAAAGGTGTGAATTTAAGGAGATGGGACCTGGATAAACTGAAAGAACCAGAGGTTGTACAGAGTTTTAGGGAGAGCATAAGGGAACAATTGACAGGAATTGGGGAAAGAAATACAGTAGATGAAGAATGGGTAGCTTTGAGGGATGAAGTAGTGAAGGCAGCAGAAGATCAAGTAGGTAAAAAGACCAGGGCTCTTAGAAATCCTTGGGTAACAGAAGAAATATTGCATTTAATTGATGAAAGGAGAAAATATAAAAATGCAGTTAATGAAGCAGGCAAAAAGGAATACAAACGCCTCAAAAATGAGATCGATAGGAAGTGCAGAATGGCTAAGCAGGGATGGCTAGAGGACAAATGTAAGGATGTAGAGGCTAATCTCACTAGGGGTAAGCTAGATACTGCCTACAGGAAAATTAAAGAGACCTTTGGAGATAAGAGAACCACTTGTATGAACATCAAGAGCTCAGCTGGAAACCCAGTTCTAAGCAAAGAAGGGAAAGCAGAAAGGTGGAAGGAGTATATAGAGGGTCTATACAAGGGCGATGTACTTGAGGACAACATTATGGAAATGGAAGAGGATGTAGATGAAGATGAAATGGGAGATACGATACTGCGTTAAGAGTTTGACAGAGCATGGAAAGACCTGAGTCGAAACAAGGCCCCCGGAGTAGACAACATTCCATTGGAACTACTGACGGCCTTGGGAGAGCCAGTCCTGACAAAACTCTACCATCTGGTGAGCAAGATGTATGAAACAGGCGAAATACCTTCAGACTTCAAGAAGAATATAATAATTCCAATCCCAAAGAAAGCAGTTGTTGACAGATGTGAAAATTACCGAACAATCAGTTTAATAAGCCACAGCTGCAAAATACTAACACGAATTCTTTACAGACGAATGTAAAAAGTAGTAGAAGCCGTCCTCGGGGAAGATCAGTTTGGATTCCGTAGAAATACTGGTACACGTGAGGCAATACTGACCCTACGACTTATCTTAGAAGAAAGATTAAGGAAAGGCAAACCTACGTTTCTAGCATTTGTAGACTTAGAGAAAGCTTTTGACAATGTTGACTGGAATACTCTCTTTCAAATTCTAAAGGTGGCAGGGGTAAAATACAGGGAGCGAAAGTCTATTTACAATTTGTACAGAAACCAGATGGCAGTTATAAGAGCCGAGGCGCATGAAAGGGAAGCAGTGGTTGGGAAGGGAGTGAGACAGGGTTGTAGCCTCTCCCCGATGTTATTCAATCTTTATATTGAGCAAGCAGTAATGGAAACAAAAGAAAAATTCGGAGTAGGTATTAAAATCCATGGAGAAGAAATAAAAATGTTGAGGTTTGCCGATGACATTGTAATTCTGTCAGAGACAGCAAAGGACCTGTAAGAGCAGTTGAACGGAATGGACAGTGTCTTGAAAGGAGGATATAAGATGAACATCAACAAAAGCAAAACGAGGATAATGGAATGTAGTCGAATTAAGTCGGGTGATGCTGAGGGAATTAGATTAGGAAATGAGCCACTTATAGTAGTAAAGGAGTTTTCCTATTTGGGGAGCAAAATAACTGATGATGGTTGAAGTAGAGAGGATATAAAATGTAGACTGGCAATGGCAAGGAAAGCGTTTCTGAAGAAGAGAAATTTGTTAACATCGAGTATAGATTTAAATGTCAGGAAGTCATTTCTGAAAGTATTTGTATGGAGTGTAGCCATGTATGGAAGTGAAACATGGACGGTAAATAGTTTGGACAAGAAGAGGATAGAAGCTTTCGAAATGTGGTGCTACAGAAGAATGCTGAAGATTAGATGGGTAGATCACATAACTAATGAGGAAGTATTGAATAGGATTGGGGAGAAGAGAAGTTTGTGGGACAACTTGACCAGAAGAAGGGATCGGTTGGTAGGACACGTTCTGAGGCATCAAGGGATCACCAATTTAATATTGGAGGGCAGCGTGGAGGGTAAAAATTGTAGGGGGAGACGAAGAGATGAATACACTAAGCAGATTCAGAAGGATGTAGGTTGCAGTAGGTACTGGGAGATGAAGAAGCTTGCACAGGATAGAGTAGCATGGAGAGCTGCATCAAACCAGTCTCAGGACTGAAGACCACAACAACAACAACAAAAGTGTATTCTGACGGAGTTGGGAAATTGCAGCAGGACAATGCGACACCCCAAATGTCCATAATTGCTACAGAGTGGCTTCAGGAACACTCTTCTGAGTTTAAACACTTCCGCTGGCCACCAGACTCCCAAGACATGAACATTATTGAGCATATATATAAGATACCTTGCAACGTGCTGTTCAGGAGAGATCTCCACCCCCACGTACTCTTACAGATTTATGGACAGCCCTGCAGGATTCATGGTGTCAGTTCCCTCCAGCACTATTTCAGACATTCGTCGAATCCATGCCACGTCGTGTTTTTGGCACTTGAGCGTGCTCGCGGGGGCCCTACCCGACACGATATTAGGCAGGTGTGCCAGTGTCTTTGGCTCTTCTGTGTATATTGAGTAACGTGATTGTCATTATTCAGAACGATATTGTAAGATGAATCTGGTTTTTGTATGACTTGAGATGTCAAGTGTAGAGGAATCGAAGAAAGGAGTAAATTGATTATTTCAGTAATCTTTTAGCACCACACTCGAGGAACGAGGAGCGCGACGAAATGAAGTTGGTACACAGCCGTGATACGGAATACCTGGAGGACGAAAACTTTTGGAGTGGTGACCGGAAATATTTATAAGGATTAGCAAAAAAGTAACATTCACTTAGGATGATAGATCCAACGGGGATGTCACGTACAGATACGTAGCTACCCAGAGCCTAAGTTTCATCCCATGTGGCGACCTCACATAGTGTGTGGGAAGCGTAGCGTATGATAGAAGATGTTTAAAAAGATGACGGCAAACGTTGAAGTAATTTTAACAAAATGTTAAGAAGAAACGAGATGTTGCTACGAGCAACAACGAATCTACGAGAGAACTTATGAAGTGCAAACAACGCAGTAGAGGTGATATGTTACCCAATATTATTTTGCAACAATTTTTAACGAAGTTATCTATAATTTGAAGGTTGCATTTGTGCTGGAAATTTGTGAACACTAGCCGGAATTACTACAACGGTGTATGTGCATCACGAATTTAAATCGTGTACTACATTCTACGCAACGTAAAAATAAATTCATGGCAGGGTTGAAAAAGAAGGTAGTCGACTTGGTGGTTAAAGTCTGGTTATGAGCCGATGTACATTCCGCGACGACAGCAGCGCCCAACCGACCCGGCCGCTGCAGTTCTTCAGGAGCCTGCTACAGTTTCGCGACTAATTGCCACCAGCTGCAGCGCATCAGCAACACACCAACACACTGATCGTCAGCAGACCATCGCCGACGCATCTGCAGTTTGCTGTCAACGAACACTAGCACCAACATTGTATTTCCACACTACTGGTCGTGGAAGTCTGTGACAATGGAAACAGTGAGATATCGTGCCATAGCTTTGCTTCAGTTTTTGATGGTTACTTACTTCTACGACAAGTTTAAATTGTAGTAGCTTTAATTTACGCCAGTAGCTATGCGTGCGATGGAAGCGAAAGCAATGGAATCTGCAGCACCATCGAAATGATTCAATGGCATCAGGAATTAACAACTGGTCTACGACCTCGTTAGAAGCTAATGATAAAAGGTTACAAACATTAATGAACACTAAGCTCACTTTACAAGAAGTATGTTCTAAACAATTAGAAGAAAGTACAAATAAGATAGTGAAGGAAACAGTTAAAACAGAATTTCTGTCTCCTATAATCACATAAGAAAAGACAGTAGATTCTTTAGAAAATATGTGATGCTGTAACCGGATGTCTACCAGCATAACAGTGAATACTAAACTTATAGGTGATTTTTACAGAGGCCGAAGAGGATTTCCGATCAATAAGCTATGAGCTCAGAAAGATTCAAAAAAGAACTAAAACCTCAGAAAATCAGCCAGTATTAAATCTACATACTGTCTTAAATGAATTAGCGAAACGACTGCAAGATTTCGTGGAGCGAAAGATATAGAACACAGTTGAATCTTCTAGCGCACATACCACCTCTGTGGATAGTAAGTACTGCACATCAAGAAGAATTTCGAAAATTGTGGGAGGCTTTAGAGAAAACAATCACACAATCAAGAAAGGGGGAATAGAGTTAATGTAGGTGTGTCAAAAGAAATGTTGGAGGAGTTCCTTTTAGAATCAGGTTTAAAGTTATCCCAGAAATTTCCTAAATGTAAAGGGGGAAATACATCCCGTTTGTTTCTTGCGAACATCTTCTTGACGTTTACCAAGCAATTAGAAAGACTCACAAAAAATAGATTTAGGATTAAGTTACTTGATAGTAGATGCTGCAGACTGAGACAGTGCCTTGGAAAGATTTCGAAAGTAGTTTCAGGAGGAAATATTGATCAGCTAGTATGCAGGAAAAATAATTAACACTTGTCATACTTGACCCTAAAGATCATAACAACAGTTGACGTTCCACAATGTTACTTATAATCCGCCTTGATTGCGAACATGTTTGCAATCAAGCGGATTATAAGTAACATTGTATAACCAGTGATTCCGGTGTCTCTCCAGACAGTGTGTCTGTTTTTGCAAAGTTGAGGTTCCTACAAGAAATGTGTGAAGAGAGCATTAAGCAATGGACGTATATTATTTAAACAGCTACGCCAACTGTTGTCGTTCAGACGAACGAAATTTATTAATACTAGATGGTCCACAGTATTACACATTCTGCGCTATGCAGATGAATTGTATTTACTAGTAGGGAGTAATAGGTTTAACGGAAAAATAGAGGAAACTTCAGATGTGTCTACACTACCATCCCTGGAGGAGGCTACGCTGTTTATTGAAGAGGGCATTACGACTCATTACAAATGTATTACACCTCACATGGCCTGTTACCGTGCTGTAAGAACTTTGTCCTATTTAGCTATAAATCTTCAATATTTTAAACATAGCAACGGTTCCACGTAATAAAATTATAAACAGCCGACCAGTTGCAATGGATAAAGAAATTCTTTACCTAGCTTTCGACAAATATAAATTTTTCTTCAGAAGGTAGCAATTTTACATTAGTCCTTACTAATGTAAAATTGCTACCTTCTGAAGAAGACAAATTTATATTTGTCGAAACGTAGGTAAAGAATTTCTTTATCCATTGCCACTGGTCGGCTGTTTATGATTTTATTACTATAAATATTCTATATTTTCTTTACATTTATATTATTTTTTTACTTAATTTTGTCGATATAGCCATGTTACCTATTTGTTTATTTGCGCTTAAAGAAGGAAAGGTAGCAGGGAATGTTTGCCTTACGTAACTACAGACTGTGTTACGATAACAACAGTTCACCTGATTGTCAGCTGCGTCTGCAACTAGTTTTGGAGGAACCTCCGGTTGGGCTTTAACGCACTATAGCGTTACGTAACCATCGTCTTGTAGTCGGTTATACATCATCATTAGTATTCTGCCGAAAGACAGATTTTCACGTGGTAGTTCTCCAGGCGTTCATTAATTATGTACAAGAATAAGCGAAAAGGTAACATTGACTTTGAGAGGAAGAACGAGTGCGGATGTTACGTACGTACACACACATACACCACACACACACACAACACACACACACACACACGCACACACAAGTACCCTGAGACTACACCTCACCCCGAGGTAACGTCGCGCAATTATTGATACGATTTTCAGTATCGAAGTAGGCCAAGACATGGGAGGAATGTAGCCGCTGCGTTATTTAGAGATGCAATAAAAAATGTCAAACAAAAAGAGAAAACAAAAATAAGATGCTGAGAAATAAGAAACGCAACTTTTGAAAAGTAAAATGTAAAGGTGTTAGCCTAAGAGATGGAGATGTAAAACTCCATTACAAGAGGAAGGAAGGGCAGATAGAATGCAGAAACTTAGTGCCAGATTAAAACTTTGTGCTGGACCGAGCATCGAACTCGGGACGTTTGCCTTTCGCGGACAAGTGCTTTACCGACTGAGCTACCCAAGCACGACTCACGACTCATCATCACAGCTTTATTCCGCCAGTACCTCTTGTCCTACCTTCCAACTTCGAGTCTCGGTCCGGCACACAGTTTTAACCTGCCAGGAAGTTTCATATCAGCGCATACTCCGCTGCAGAATGAAAATTTAGTTCTAGAATGGAGGAATTCATCAGAAAGGAGACAAAGAGGAAGATTATGTCGGAGAAAGAGATGGTACATTAATGTAGTCAGAATTTGACGCTGTACTTAATGATTTGAGATCTAACACGTCATCAGGAGCCGCAGTTTGTGGGGAGTGTAGCGACTAGACAATTCTTTGCGTTTGTGTTAGAGAGATAATAATCTGGTGACTGGCAATGAGATTTTGGAAGACTGTTTCGTCAGCTTTCACATTATCGATATTTGATATTCAATTATATGGAGTCATACGCAGAATGAATTAATTGGATTTGAAAATAGCGTATTCCTTCTTTTTATTAAAGATAATCGAATAGTGACTGCCAATATGTGAAGTACTTCTATACGTTTTGTTTCTTGAGAAATACGTTTGCTGGGCTGGAAATTTTACAGACAAACAGCAAATCTAGGCGTGTGAAGGGCACCAGTAACTTAACGTAGGTTGTATAAAAAGTGGTTCAAATGGGCTCTGAGCACTATGGGACTTAACATCTGAGGTCATCAGTCCCCTAGAACTTAGAACTACTTAAACCTAACGAACCTAAAGACATCACACACATCCATGCCCGAGGCAGGATTCGAACCTGCGACCGTAGCGGTCTCGCGGTTCCAGACTGACGCGCCTAGAACCGCTTGGCCACACCGGCCGGCTATCTTAGGTTGTAGAAAGTGATGCCAACACTAGGTAAGACAGAGTTCGCCGGAAGCCGTTGCGCGTTTCACTCCAAGTTACATGGCAAACTGAACAGGATGAGTGACGGATGCCACTAGCCGATACAATGTGGACAACAGGTAAAGCTGCGGGCATCTTGTTGGTCACAGAGGAGTCGTTGGAATTCTGCACTAGATGACTGCCACTTCCACAGTCCAAAAGCGATTTTCAGCGGTGAGCGCGTTGTAAAGTACAGTAAAAGTCCCAGAACATAGACAACATTGAGCACTGGGCGGAGAACGCAGAGTAAGCGGCTCCAATCTGCCGATAGGAGAACAACATACCGAAGGACACTATGCAGGCTCTATGTTAAAGTTCTGAACATGGCTGCGTGGTCAGTGACCGCTTACGAAGTAAAGTTAAAGCAGTAACAGCACTCGGTCACAAAAAAGAAGTCTTTTGACCTAGGTTTCGGCACTACTATGTGTGACTTCATCACAAGTAAAACTTTCAAACTGGCATGTCGCTTATAAAAATAAATATCAAGCTTTAGTCACAAAATTTTTGAAATGGAGTACATAGAAGGCAAGCCAAAATAACAAGTGTCGAACTGCTATAGCATCAGACCTTGTGTAAGAAATAACAGTTTACAGCCTTCATCGGGCATCTACATACTGATATGAGTTAATTACTTAAAGGCCTAGATGACGTGATACTACAATGTAATGGAAGAAAATTGTGCACACAAGGATGAATATGGAAATTATACACTTCTGGAAATTGAAATAAGAACACCGTGAATTCATTGTCCCAGGAAGGGGAAACTTTATTGACACATTCCTGGGGTCAGATACATCACATGATCACACTGACAGAACCACAGGCACATAGACACAGGCAACAGAGCATGCACAATGTCGGCACTACTACAGTGTATATCCACCTTTCGCAGCAATGCAGGCTGCTATTCTCCCATGGAGACGATCGTAGAGATGCTGGATGTAGTCCTGTGGAACGGCTTGCCATGCCATTTCCACCTGGCGCCTCAGTTGGACCAGCGTTCGTGCTGGACGTGCAGACCGCGTGAGACGACGCTTCATCCAGGCCCAAACATGCTCAATGGGGGACAGATCCGGAGATCTTGCTGGCCAGGGTAGTTGACTTACACCTTCTAGAGCACGTTGGGTGGCACGGGATACATGCGGACGTGCATTGTCCTGTTGGAACAGCAAGTATCCTTGCCGGTCTAGGAATGGTAGAACGATGGGTTCGATGACGGTTTGGATGTACCGTGCACTATTCAGTGTCCCCTCGACGATCACCAGTGGTGTACGGCCAGTGTAGGAGATCGCTCCCCACACCATGATGCCGGGTGTTGGCCCTGTGTGCCTCGGTCGTATGCAGTCCTGATTGTGGCGCTCATCTGCACGGCGCCAAACACGCATACGACCATCATTGGCACCAAGGCAGAAGCGACTCTCATCGCTGAAGACGACACGTCTCCATTCGTCCCTCCATTCACGCCTGTCGCGACACCACTGGAGGCGGGCTGCACGATGTTGGGGCGTGAGCGGAAGACGGCCTAACGGTGTGCGGGACCGTAGCCCAGCTTCATGGAGACGGTTGCGAATGGTCCTCGCCGATACCCCAGGAGCAACAGTGTCCCTAATTTTCTGGGAAGTGGCGGTGCGGTCCCATACGGCACTGCGTAGGATCCTACGGTCTTGGCGCGCATCCGTGCGTCGCTGCGGTCCGGTCCCAGGTTGACGGGCACGTGCACCTTCCGCCGACCACTGGCGACAACATCGATGTACTGTGGAGACCTCACGCCCCACGTGTTGAGCAATTCGGCGGTACGTCCACCCGGCCTCCCGCATGCCCACTATACGCCCTCGCTCGAAGTCCGTCAACTGCACATACGGTTCACGTCCACGCTGTCGCGGCATGCTACCAGTGTTAAAGACTGCGATGGAGCTCCGTATGCCACGGCAAACTGGCTGACACTGACGGCGGCGGTGCACAAATGCTGCGCAGCTAGCGCCATTCGACGGCCAACACCGCGGTTCCTGGTGTGTCCGCTGTGCCGTGCGTGTGATCATTGCTTGTACAGCCCTCTCGCAGTGTCCGGAGCAAGTATGGTGGGTCTGACACACCGGTGTCAATGTGTTCTTTTTTCCATTTCCAGGAGTGTATGACTTTTAGTTAGTCATCTCCAGTCCGAAAACCGTTAACAAGAGTGGTATAAAAAAGAAAAAAAAGTAAAATTGAACATATTTTGGAAGGGAAAAGATACTTGGTAGTGAAGGCAGACAAGAACGACCAATAATCTTTGTAAAAAAGATTTAGACATTGTTAGGTGGTACAGAATATACACAGTTCTTAGAAGACAGGGGCTGAAACATAGACAGGCGAAAACTCTGCATCCTCTACATTGTGGAAATGAGAGTAACAAAAGAGAAACCTGAAGAAAAAGTTAGATAAGAAGGGCGTAAGGGAGAATTGCTGCTTATGGGACGTAGAAGATGGAATAATGGAAGTGAATGGAAATTTCAGAAGCTAATAGAAGGTCACTGGCAACAGTTTCAAGCTAAAGGTTCGCAGACGACTAAGCACTTCTGGCTAGATAGAAGAAAAACCTGAAGACGTCTTGAAAGTAAAGTAATGTACGACATAATTATCACAGTGACTGCCAAAAACGAGAGTGATAGAGTGTAGTAAAACAGACAAAACACCGGTTTTCTAAGACTACATTTTAGTGTTATGAAATTTTTATTACAATTAGTGCATAGTTAATTAATTGCATCAATTTTTAATGTTTGCAGCATAGTATACAAACGATTCTTATGACGCATTAACTCTTATGCCCTATACATGTCATTTTTGTTTTGCGCAACAATTCTATAAAAATTTATGGTGGCTTCTGAAATCTCTGAAAATATGGTCACCTTATTACTTGCTTGTTCTCAAAAACTGGTGGAGACATGGTAATGGAAGAAGTGAAGGAAATTTTGTTTCTAGGAAGTGAGACTGTGCACTGGCGGAAGGAATGAAAGTGTAAGAAGAAGACAGCCAATGAAGTCTGCCAATGAAGGATCTATAGATATAGGTATCAAACATCGGGAAAAAAACTTTAAAATATACCCCAGTAGCACAGAACTGTTTAGAAATGTCAATCACCGCAAATCTGGGGACGAAAAGAACCTAGAGAGGGTAGAAATATCATGCTATTGTGGAGCATTTCCAACACCATCAGGAAACAGGTAATCTGGCGCTGAAGTAACATCAGAACCGAAAAGTAAGAGAGGCAGATCAAGACTGGAACATTGAAAACGTATTACAGGTGATGTTAGTAGAATAGTTGGACAGAAATTAAAATATTGACGAAAGGTAGGAGAAGATGGAGGACGACATCAAACCAGTCGAAAAATGAAAAGTAAAAAAAGGAAAAAAATACCATTACCAGACAACAATTGGAACTGCACTCCTTTGGAATACATCTCCCGTGCCTTGTGTCTGTGCCACCTCCGTTGGTTCACTTACCTCGATTCACTTCTACCGAAACGTTTTCGTGCATGGTTACATTTCGGTAGTTCTTTTGTTCTAAAATATTATATAATTTCAATAGACAAAAGGACTTCGTACTGTCTTCTGTTTACTCAAATGCCTACGAACCCCACTCCGCGTGCACATGAGGAAAAGCATTTAGGCGTGTAGCAGTTTCGCGCCTAATTGACTAACGTTCACGTGCCCACGTCGCTAAAAGCATTCCTCAACTCCGTATAAAAGGGCAGGCATGTGTCCTGCGTAGCAGGCCCTGACTGAGAATTAAGCCTATCCTGTTCGGCACTACGTCCACGTCCGATGGCTAGACGAAAAACAAAAAGACAAACTGTCGACAAAGTAAGTAAAATTATTAAGAATCTCAAATCTTCAGTTACCCAACAGAAATCCGAGATAATGGCAAACTGTATCAGCTACACATTAGTTGCTCTACTTAGCTAACAGTTGTTGTTTTGTGTAACAGACATCTCTAGAGAAGAGTTGGCTGCTCATACGACCGAAGCTACAGCCATGTTCGTGACACACCTGGTTGTTTTGAACTTGTTAGACAACCTTTAGGAAGCAGATGCCATCCATGCATTAATGTAAATGGACGACACTTCCAACGTCGTCACTAAAACAATATTCATCAAACGGCAGTTTGAACGTGTCTCTGAACACCACTAGTGTCAAAACTTCCGTACACTGTAGAGGGGAAACGAAAAAAGTGTTTTTCTTTCTCGCCTCTAAGCACTCTAAACCTCCGAATGCGTAGTTTTTTTTACACTCTGCATCTATTGTTCTTTAATTATTTTACAAAAGAGTAACGTATATGACACTATGTAGACAACAAGGCGTAAGGACAATAGATGAACTCTTCCGGCTTGTGAGAAGAGAAATGAGAAGCTACCATATCAATGCTCCGTTGAACATGCGTGGTATGGACCGCTTCAAATCTAGTTTCTCTTCAATTTCTGGTAGAGAAAATAACCAAGAACTCGTCATGCTAAAAGATGAAAGTTAGAAAAAATGGATTAAAAGAGTGGAAGGAAAAAAAAGGGTTCAACTAGGGAATGTTCTGACACTTCAAAAGCAATTAAATTAGAAAATTCAATACATGCAATGGATGTATTTGATGTAAGAGAATTAAAATGTGGGGTGAGGACAGGAAGGTAGCGGAGCTTATAGAGCTTATTTCCCATGCCATGTGAGAACTGCTAATTGGAAGTCAGGATGCTAAAAGGCAAGAGACTGAAGAGTAAAATTACAAAATGAAGCTCTTAAGAAGAGGAAAACCGGAACGGCTAAAAAGCCTGATGATATGCCAATGTAAGTATTAAATATTTTAGTTGGCAAAAGAAATAAAGAGTTGTTGGGAATATGCAGGGAAATATAAAGTATATAAGACAGAGTAGCGTAATGACTTCTTGGTAATCAAGGTCCGCTCCATTATCAACATCTTCCTTCCACGCATTTGGCCTACTGAACCTTTGCGTATCGTCGAGAAGCCTCCTGGTATTTTTCATTGGTCGTCATAGGCATCTTACAACGCTGTGATGAAAGTATAGCACGGATTGTGTTTTGGTAGTTCTCCATATAATGTGTAATGGTTCCATTTTAAGTTCCTTCAACATATCTTCATTATTTTTGCGTCCTATTTGGTGTAATCAGTTGTTCGTCGCAAGAAATCAGTTTCACAATAGTCTTCTTGCAATTTTTGCTTTTATTGTCCAGGCAGCACTGCCATATCACAGCACAGGTCTTGCTAAGGTCTTATAAAGGCGTATTCTGGTGTGCTCCTGGACTAGATAATGTTCCATTATATTATTAATGACTTCCATTAGTTTCGTATACTAGGTGGCTCTTTCAGCTAGGCCTGTTTCCTGCATGGAGAGAAATTCATAGCCTAAATATGCGAATGTGTTCACTAATTCCAGAGTTTTATTTCTCAAACTGATCTCTCGTTGTACTAGGTATTTTACACAGAAGGCCATTGTTTTTTTTTCGGTGTTGATGTCCACGCTGTATTTCTCGAAAATAATGTTGCAGTTGTGTAGGGAACGCCGCAGGTCATCTTCTGAAGATTCTATAACAGCTAAACTATTTGAGAAAGTAAAGCATCTACCTTAGTGTTCCTGTTGATTTGAATGAAGCCGTTTGGAATTTGTGTTCTTACTTGCGTGATTTCATTCGTACAAACAAAAAATGAGAGTGGTGAAAGGCCGCACACCTGTCGTTCTCCAGCAAGTATTCTCACAATTTGTGCTCTTTCTTGACACAAATTATATTTGTTCTGTAATTTTGTATACACTACCGATAAATTGCTGAAGAACGCCGTCATTTTCTAGAAGTTGTTACAATTTGTTTCTGCTGGTTTTGTAAAAAGCTTTTTTGAAGGCGACGAAGGCAATAAGTATATCTGGACTGAATTCTCTACGTTTCCATGATAGAAACTTCAATGAAAAATAGCCATCCATCACAGCATAACCTGCCTTTTCGAAAACAATTTGGCGCCTCACTCCTGATGGTTTCATAGTGTGTGTAGAATTCATTGTGTAGTCCTAGTTCAATAAGATTATTCCTCAGTAGTTATCACAATTTTTCAGGTGTCCTTTTTTGAAGATAGGACTGAAAACTGATTTAGTCTAGCTCTTACATATAATATTAAAACGTTTCCGAATCTGTCTATAAGTGATTTGGTTGCACATTTAAACAACCCTACATCGAATGAATCTTTTTCAAAAACTTCTATTATCTTTTATTTGGGTTAATATTTCTATTACGTTGGAATATCTCCTCAGCATGAAATGAAATGGGAGAAAACCAAGTGGGCTGAGGCGCGAATGGGACAGTGGATTGAGAAGGAAGCGTGCTAGGTTAGTCCATGCAGTTGTGCAAAGCCACTATGTCATAGTGGTGTAGCTGTTAGCGTAACAGGAGACCCAGGTTTGAATGCCAGCCTCGGCACAAATTTTCATTCCCCGCTTCAATCTGTGTATATACGTCATAAATATTTCGGATTTTGAATGGTTTCTGGAACCCCACAGTTCATATGACATAGTATTTAATATGGTTCTTCAGTTGTGCTGGCACTGTAATCGACAAAAATAAAAGTGGGTTACAACCATTTAAAATGGTAACACATCAAGGAATACTCATCATACTAGAATCCCAGCAAATTAGAAAGTCAGTCATTCTAAAATCTTTAATGAGAAACTTATTTTATAACAAAAAAAAGTCATTCAGCACAACATAATACATTTCTTTCTCCACATTATTGGTTTAACTTTCTTCACAGACGATGCTCGAGTTGCCTTAACAAATGGGACTGTCCACTGATTAGTAATGCATGTTATGGTTATTCAATGGGCCATGTTTCGTGAAAGTTGATTTATTCGAGAAAAGTATCAGTGAAATAAAACAACAAATGCTGCTGGTTGTTATTTTCAAAGTCGTCTCCTACGTAGATGATAAATGAGGAACAACGGTAAGTGATGCAATGATAAGTGGACGGAAGTTGTATTCACACAGTATACATGGAACACTTCTTTGCGAAATTTCTGAAGCACGTGCAATACGTCGAGAACTAATGCATTTTTTATTATAAAAACAGGATTCTGACTTGAGATTTTAGAAAAACTGCCTGTCTAACCTCCTAGGGTCTTATCTGATGTGTATGACTTGAGATATTATGTTTTTTCAAAGGATTTAATTAATTTAGATTTTTTCGATTACACCACGACCTATTACAGAACGAAAAAAAGTTAAATACGACAGTTTGCAACATATGAAGTATACAGCCAAACTCTTGCATAAGTTTAATGTAAGAACCTTTAGGTTTCGACAACACTAAGGGTTTCTTCTTCAGAAGGAAATCACCTATAATGTTTGAAACACATTATTGAATTAACGTCTAAAATACTGGATATTTGACCACACTGAAAAGGAGAATATGGTATAAAACTGTTACTTTTACAAATTAAATGGCGTTAAAATTGTAAACATACATTATGAGCTAAGCAGCTCAAGTCAAATAGCAGAAAATATGGAATTATGTACTCCCTGGAAATAGTGAAAGCTGTTACAACAGGTAGAGCCGGTTAGAAGAGTAGACATTGGACTGAACATGGGCCAACCAGTTGCGATACCAGGTAAACGTGGTGTAGAGCACACTACTTACACGGCGCTAGTGGCGTGATAAAAGCTCAAGTGTATGATAGTACAATACACAAAAGATATATATTTTTCCCGGAGAACCGGGATGAACCTGATCCTCCATAAGAATTGCGTTTCGTATTGTAGCTTTTGAAGTTAACAACACCTTACCTCCGCCAACTTTGCCTTTGAGGAAGGGGAAACGGGTTTTTCGTCGTTGGATGTTCCCCTTCGATACAAACCACTTTTATTACAACCTTTTTAAGTCTGATTTGCAGTTTTCCAAATATTCCCATAAAGAAGTTTCTCACCCTGAATAGAGTTCTGACCAGCGTAATTGGAGAAGTAACTATGGTTTCGGATGTGTAGATTCGATGATGCTATGGGCTCATTACGTCACAGGAGGGAAGTACACTGAAAAGAATCGAAATATTTATCCTGCTTGTATTGATTTGGAAAAGAACTTTCCCTGTTCCCTAGTAAGGATAAAAGGCTTATTCTAAGAAAACGAGGCATCCACAGAACAGCAACAAAATTAATGCGTTATAAATCAAGCAAAAGGTCAAAGTTAGTGTTATTATAGACTAACGAAGAATCAGGAATAGGAACAGTAATAAAGCATAGATCCTACTTTTCACTTAGGTTATTGGATGAGATTATAAGGGAGTGCGTAGATGGAAGAGAGGGCTGTGTGTAGGAGGCAGAAACGATGAATTTGTACAATCTGCTGACCACGTGCTGAAGATGGCGAAATCCAAGGAGGTAGGCACAGAAATGGCGGAAGATCTTAATAACATCCAGAATAAAAATAAACGACCAAAAGTATCAGTTTGGTAGGAGTAACTGAATACAGACTGAAGGAAAAAATGGTCATGTGCTAAATATGAGGCATAGCTTTATGCGAGGCACAAACAACAATAAGAAAAGACGACAGAATAAGACGGAAGCACTGGAGAAATCGATTTTAGAGGAAGGGAGTCCGCAATACACGGTGAGGAACAAGGAGGTTTGGCGTGAATGGAAACGGTTACCATAAAGAGAAGGATGAAAACTGAAAAAGTGCTTACTCCAGTAAGGAATCTAAGAGATATTCGATGGAGAAATGAAGAGAGAGAAAGATAGACAGAGAGAATAGTGAATTTCAAGTCAGGGACGGTGCCAGGAGGGCAAACGACTTCGACACGGAATCGAAAAACACAGGAGAGGGGAAGGTGGTTATGCACCACGCCCTTGTCTGCCAAAAGACTGTACCACTGTCAACGACCATTTCAACGCTATTATGTTTCGCTCTCGCAAAGTGGGTGTGCAAATACGGAAATAGATATGCTAACCATCGGGCAGGTAGGTTAGAAAATTTAAAAAGGGAAATGGATTGGTTGAAGTTAGATATAGTGGGAATTAGTGAAGTTCGGTGGCAGAAGGAACAAGACTTCTGGTCAGGTGACTACAGGGTTATAAACACAAACTCAAATAGGGGTAATGCAGGAGTAGGTTTAATAATGAATAGGGAAATAGGAATGCGGGTAAGCTACTACAAACAGCATAGTGAACGCATTATTGTGGCCAAGATAGATACGAAGCCCACACCTACTACAGTAGTAAAAGTTTATATGCCAACTAGCTCTGCAGATGACGAAGAAATTGAAGAAATGTATGATGAAATAAAAGAAATTATTCAGATTGTGAAGGGAGACGAAAATTTAATAGTCATGTGTGACTGGAATTCGAGTGTAGGAAAAGGGAGAGAAGGAAACGTAGTAGGTGAATATGGATTGGGGCTAAGAAATGAAAGAGGAAGCCGCCTGGTAGAATTTTGCACAGAGCACAACTTAATCATAGCTAACACTTGGTTTAAGAATCAAGATAGAAGGTTGTATACATGGAAGAACCCTGGAGATACTAAAAGGTATCAGATAGATTATATAATGGTAAGACAGCGATTTAGGAACCAGGTTTTAAATTGTAAGACATTTCCAGGGGCAGATGTGGACTCTGACCACAATCGATTGGTTATGACCTGTAGATTAAAACTGAAGAAACTGCAAAAAGGTGGGAATTTAAGGAGATGGGACCTGGATAAACTGAAAGAACCAGAGGTTGTACAGAGTTTTAGGGAGAGCATAAGGGAACAATTGACAGGAATGGGGGAAAGAAATACAGTAGAAGAAGAATGGGTAGCTTTGAGGGATGAAGTAGTGAAGGCAGCAGAGGATCAAGTAGGTAAAAAGACGAGGGCTAGTATAAAACCATGGGTAACAGAAGAAATATTGAATTTAATTGATGAAAGGAGAAAATATAAAAATGCAGTTAATGAAGCAGGCAAAAATGAATACAAACGTCTCAAAAATGAGATCGACAGGAAGTGCAAAATGGCTAAGCAGGGATGGCTAGAGGACAAATGTAAGGATGTAGAGGCTTATTTCACTAGGGGTAAGATAGATACTGCCTACAGGAAAATTAAAGAGACCTTTGGAGATAAGAGAACCACTTGTATGAACATCAAGAGCTCACATGGACACCCAGTTCTAAGCAAAGAAGGGAAAGCAGAAAGGTGGAAGGAGTATATAGAGGGTCTATACAAGGGCGATGTACTTGAGGACAATATTATGGAAATGGAAGAGGATGTAGATGAAGATGAAATGGGAGATACGATACTGCGTGAAGAGCACTGAAAGACCTGAGTCGAAACAAGGCCCCCGGAGTAGACAACATTCCATTGGAACTACTGACGGCCTTGGGAGAGCCAGTCCTGAGAAAACTCTACCATCGGGTGAGCAAGATGTATGAAACAGGCGAAATACCCTCAGACTTCAAGAAGAATATAATAATTCCAATCCCAAAGAAAGCAGGTGTTGACAGATGTGAAAATTACCGAACAATCAGTTTAATAAGCCACAGCTGCAAAATACTAACACGTATTCTTTACAGACGAATGGAAAAACTAGTAGAAGCCGACCTCGGGGAAGATCAGTTTGGATCCCGTAGAAATACTGGAACACGTGAGGCAATACTGACCTTACGACTTACCTTAGAAGAAAGATTAAGGAAAGGCAAACCTACGTTTCTAGCATTTGTAGACTTAGAGAAAGCTTTTGACAACGTTGACTGGAATACTCTCTTTCAAATTCTAAAGGTGGCAGGGGTAAAATACAGGGAGCGAAAGGCTATTTACAATTTGTACAGAAACCAGAAGGCAGTTATAAGAGTCGAGGGACATGAAAGGGAAGCAGCGGTTGAGAAGGGAGTGAGACAGGGTTGTAGCCTCTGCCCGATGTTATTCAATCTGTATATTGAGCAAGCAGTAAAGGAACAAAAGAAAAATTCGGAGTAAGTATTAAAATCCATGGAGAAGAAATAAAAACTTTGAGATTCGCCGATGACATTGTAATTCTGTCAGAGGCAGCAAAGGACTTGGAAGAGCAGTTGAATGGAATGGATAGTGTCTTGAAAGGAGGATATAAGATGAACATCAACAAAAGCAAAACGAGGATAATGGAATGTAGTCGAATTAAGTCGGGTGATGCTGAGGGAATTAGATTTGGAAATGAGACACTTAAAGTAGTAAAGGAGTTTTGCTATTTGGGGAGCAAAATAACTGATGATGATCGAAGTAGAGAGGATATAAAATGTAGACTGGCAATGGCAAGGAAAGCGTTTCTGAAGAAGAGGAATTTGTTAACATCGAGTATAGATTTAACTGTCAGGAAATCATTTCTGAAAGTATTTGCATGGAGTGTAGCCATGTATGGAAGTGAAACATGGACGGTAAACAGTTTGGACAAGAAGAGAATAGAAGCTTTCGAAATGTGGTGCTACAGAAGAATGCTGAAGATTAGATGGGTAGATCACATAACTAATGAGGAAGTATTGAATAGGATTGGGGAGAAGAGAAGTTTGTGGCACAACTTGACCAGAAGAAGGGATCGTCTGGTAGGACATGTTCTGAGTCATCATGGGATCACCAATTTAGTATTGGAGGGCAGCGTGGAGGGTAAAAATCGTAGGGGGAGACCAAGAGATGAATACACTAATCAGATTCAGAAGGATGTAGGTTGCAGTAGGTACAGGGAGATGAAGAAGCTTGCATAGGATAGAGTAGCATGGAGAGCTGCATCAAACCAGTCTCAGGACTGAAGACCACAACAACAACAACCATCCTGATAACAACAAACCCTCATTGTAACTTTTAATGAGCTCGATTTTCCATTTCACTGTCTACTCGAAGGTAGACTTTTACTGTTACAATATTTCACCACTTCTTCCACAGTGAGGCACGTTTTAATGGTATGGTGTATTCCCGTGTATACTGAAATAAATAACCACAGAAAATCAGCAGAGGTAATGTTTATATGAATGCGATAGTAAACACGACAAAAAATTACTTCGCAAAATTACCTGCAATTATCTGTGTTAGAAAATGGTTAATTCTTGAATACTAACTAACTGGCAGTTTTATTCTTTGTTAATGAAATATTACCTTCCTTCCGTTTTTAATCCTTCAGCGAATGCACTAAATTGTATATTCGGTTCACAACATATTTTCCTTGTGTTGGGCAGTGTCGCTCATTTCTCTACAGAAATCATACTAATTTCTAGTTATATAAATATGAATTGGGATGTTACATCCTTATGATTCTGTATGTGATTTCATGAAACAAACAGTTCGTGACTCTTCATCTTTCTTACTGCTTCTTTAATGCTATAAATGGTAGCGTTGCCAAACGCATATTTCACCACTAGAACACCGGGTACCAAAGTGGGCTGTGGATATTTGAATGGCAAAGCATAGTATTGTTTAAATATTAAGAAATCACCATTCTCATAAGACAATTAAATTTAAGTAATTCATTGTTCAGCAGTTGAATACACTGATATTAGTTTTAGTATTCATAAAGTCAAAATCACTTTTTGTAAGACTTTCTCTCACTGTTAGCTAATACAATCTTTACTTATCTTTGATTAGTAATCAAAACATTCTCGGTCGCGGGTTCCAAACCTACTTAAATTTTGATTAATAATCAGTATTGGTGGCAGAAGACTCCTGGAAGTAGTAGTCACACACATCCTGTCAACGGTCCTGTCAAAGATAGCGGAGGGGCAGGATGGAAAACTGTCCCTAAAGGCGGAAGAATTAGCAATGATCAACGGCATGAGGATGATGAAGGCAATGGAAACCACTGCAATAAACACACATAACGTGTATCCACAGGATATGTGGCTTGCGACTGAAAAAGTATCATGATGATCTCTCCAGCGGCCAAAGATTCCTAAATAGTCCTCCTTTCGGTCCTCTGGGAGAGAACTGCCAAGGGATAGGTGGCCGTGAGAAAAAACATGAATAACCAGCGAAAGGATAACGTTTGACGATATGGGGTGTGGAATGGCAGAAGCTTTAAAGTGGTAGAGAAGCTGGAACATTTGAAAAGGGAAATGGAGAGGCTCAGTCTAGATGTAGTAGGGGCCAGTGAATGGAAAGAAGACGAGGATTTCAGGTCAGAAAAGTGTAGGATAATATCAGCAGCAGCAGAAATTGCATAATGCGAGTCGGATTCCTTATGAATAGGAAGATAGGGCAGAGAGTGTGTTACTGTGAACAGGCCGGCTGATATGGGAACATTTCAATTAGATTACATCATGGTCAAACAGAGATTCCGATATCAGATACTGGATTGTAAGGCGTACCCAGGAGTACGATGATATTTGAGAGACTAATCAGGAAAAATCAATACACAAAGAAGTTGGATACAGAAGTACTAAGGAATGACGAGATTCACTTGCAGTTCTCTAAGGCTATAGATGCATCAATAAGTAGTAACTCAGTAGGCAGAGTAATTGAAAAGAAATGGACATATCTAAAAAGGGGAAATCACAGAAGCTGGAAAGAAAAAAATAGGTACAAAGAAAGTAAAGTCGAGGAATTCATGTGTAACAGAAGAAATACTTTACATGACCGATGACACAAGGAAATACAAAAATCTTTATGTAAATTCAGCAATACAGAGGTACAAGTCGCTGAGGAATGAAATAAATTGGACGTGCTGGGAACCTAAGACAAAATAGCAACATGAAATTTGTGAAGAAATCGGAAAAGAAATGATTGTTGAAAGGACTGGGTTAGCACATAGCAAGTCAAAAATACTTTCGGTGAAGTTAAAAGCAAGGGTGGTAACAGCAAGAGGGCAACGGAAATTCCACTGTTAAATGAAGAGGAGAGAGTGGATAGGTGGGAAGAGTATATTGAAGGTCCATGTGGTGGGAGAGGAGCACATTTGTCTCATGTAATAGAAGAAAAATCAGGAGTCGGTTTAGAAGAGATAGGAGACCAGTGTTAGAATTGGAGAAAAGAACTTTGGAGGACATCATATGATACAAGGTAGCAGGGGTAGATAACATTCCATCAGAGTTTCTAAAATCATTGGGGGAAGTGGCAACAAAACGACTACTCACGTTTGTATGTATAATGTATGAGTCTGGTGACATACCATCTGAATTTCAGAAAAGCATCATTCATACAATTCCGCAGACTCCAAGAGTGTGAGAACCATCGCACAGCCAGATTAACAGCTCATACAGCCATGTTGCTGACAAGAATAATGTGCAGAAGAATGCAAAAGAAAATTGAGGCTATTTTAGATGACGATCAGTTGGGCTTTAGGAAAGGTAAAGCCAACTAGAGAGGCAATTCTGACGTTGCAGTTGATAATGCAAGCAAGACTAAAGAAAAATTAAGACACCTTTACGGGATCTCTCGACCTGGAAAAAGCGTTCGACAGTGTAAAATGGAACAAGATGTTCGAAATTCTGAGAAAAATAGGGGTAAGTTATAGAGAGAGAAGGATAATATACAATATGTAAAAGAGCCAAGTGGGAATAACAGTTAGATCAGATTTAATTAATTTACTATAACATCTCGAAGTACTTCTTTTACAATAATCATGAAGTTAAACTTTTGTTAGTTTCTCCATTTTGAGAGTTCTATTTACTAAAAATAAAATTTATTAGATTTCTAAAAAAGTAAGGTTTAAAAAATCAGCCAGTAGGATATTTAAAAGATAAGTACAGGGTTATTTTCTTTTGTTGTTCTTTCTATTGTCTAAAACAAATTTTTTACATTTATTGTTATAGTTATATTTTTGGTATGGATTTTTGTAAAACCAATTTAAATCATTTATTTCTTGACAAACTTTACATCTCTTTTTAATAGAGCAGTTTCTTGTTTTCCATTATTATTCATCGATGATAATATTTTCAAATGTTCTTCATTAGGAATTCATTGTAAATGATTTTTATAATAATATTTAGAAATATTTTTTCCACATACAGAAGGAATTCGTTTTCATTGTACACTTTTATATGATATAATTTACACATTGGCTACACATCGTTCTATAACCATATTATATATATTGCTGTGAAGTAAAATCATCAGTTTACTTCTCACTGTGACAATGGGTTCAAGAGATCTGTAGTCTGAACATTGGTTCAACAGCTGAGCTTCCAGGTACATAAAACCAATTTTACTAGCTTTTCATAAAATTTCTAATTATTGTATAGTTTATTTCAACATATTTATTATCTTAGGAACTAATTCTCATGCTTTATTACACTCAATATCAAATAAAGATAAAACAATGCTACCAACTTTAACTAACTTTTTTGTGAATTTATTATATTCATAAAAAGGATCATCCTTGAAAAAATACAGTAATACTTTAACACATCTGAATGCTGAATTTAATCCTGTAGGAAAAAAATGGAGATTGTCTACTTACAATTCCTCAGGAATAATTTTTAAGGTCACATTCATCTAACTTTACATAGAGAAATTCATTAAAGAGTAAGAAAGTTCTCCCACAATAATTATTTACTACATCATTTAATAAAAAATCTTTTTGTAATTCCATACTAGTTATCGACTTTGCATATTCAGGATTTATTTATTACACCTGTAAATATATTCTATACATTACATCATCGACAAATAAAATAGCACCACAATTCGGTCCTTAATGCACTCCATCTATTTTTGTAAGTCTTGCAGTATGAATGTTAACCAACTAGTTATTAATTGTGCATTCATATTGTTACCTATCCAAACCCACGTATTATAGAAAATATATAAATTTCCATTTGCAAGTAATAAGTGACTGAATTCATTAATTTCACATAGTGCTTCAACTGATTCATTTGTATTAACTGGTGCTACAACCAATGTGTGTTTTGATATAGTCAGTTGTGTTGATATTTTCTTACCATACAGTCTTTGAATGCTACTGATGTCATCTTGAATTAATTGTAAATGTGAACCTTTATAATATGGAGAGATTATTGATTCATAAACATCTGAATGATCTAACCCTAATGAGTGACCACTTTCATGAACAAAAGCTTTAAATAAATATATCTGATGTACTTTTGTCAACAAGAATGACCATATATTTCCTTTTTATGTAATTTTCTTTTATTTGAAATTAAAATATCGAGGTTATTGCTATCAAGATGAAATCAAATATCAGTTTACTTTTGCCATAAATCAAACTATTTTTCTGTTATTTCAAATATATTTTTAGTTGTTCCTCTATAAACCATTTTATTTATTTCTATTCCATTTATACATAATAGTTCTGTAACTACCAAAATGAATCTTTTTGCCCCACATCCAGGCTTAATCATAAATTTCGTCGCTTCACACATTTGTTTTTCAAGATTGTATGTGTACCGAATTAACACTAAAGCTGCTGTGAATAAATGATGGCTCTGAGCACTATGCGACTTAACTTCTAAGGTCATCAGTCGCCTAGAACTTAGAACTAATTAAACCTTACTAACCTAAGGACATCACACACATCCATGCCCGAGGCAGGATTCGAACCTGCGACCGTAGCGGTCGCCCGGTTCCAGACTGTAGCGCCTTTAACCGCTTGGCCACCACGGCCGGCGAATAAATGATAACTCACCTGAGTAAGTTCAGTGTCATTGTGAATATTTAAGGGGGATGTAACGGAAAATGTAATCATTTATTTAAAACCTCATTACAGCCACATTTATTAATATACAAATGTAATATTTTGCATTTCTCAAGGAAAACAGCGGAAAATATAATAAAATACGCAAGGATTAATATTTTGCCAGAAAGTTGAATTTTTAAATGTTTTATTGTTTTTTTTTATAAAAAGCCATAATTCATGCAACTAATCTGAAATTTTAATTGTAGTGTCATGAGAAGGTTATCAGACCACAGAACTACAGTTATTAATTTATGGTACAAATTGCATCATTAACGGAGGTTTCAATTTCGCACACCGAAAATTAACTTTTTTTCCCTACATATAATCATCTAATTATGATAATATAATTGTAGGATCTCTTATTTTTTTAGTTCCAGGGAGACATCAACAGGACGCAAACAGTTACTGAAAATTTCATAACATACACTTTTTAAGGAAAGGCGTCTAATAATGTAAAAAATGTAAAACAGGGAAAATGAGTGAGCCGTGCATCATTCACATTCATGCCATCTCTTAATCCACATCCTGTTTCTTTCGTGTTGCTACCTCGTTATGTTAGTTTCAGTTTCTGTTGTCACTGAGTTGCTGCTTTGTGTGCCCGTCAGCAGCAGCAGCAGCGCCTATCGATATAGCCCTCACGTGTTTTCTTTTCAGCACTGCTATTACTTCCCAGTTGTCGTCTGCCGTGGAGTCAGTTGGAACGTGCCAGGAGGGCAGTTCGGACCTGCCAGTCGTGGAGTTGGAGTGTGGCACTAATCCAGTCGGGTTGGAGCAGCAGTGAAGCCTACATGTCCATGGATCGCCCGACCGTTGCCACCGTGCATTACTTGAGCCCTCACCGACCCAGGACACGAAAGTTGAGTGTCGATTTTACTATCGAAGTCACGTCTTTTCACGTTGTCCCCTTGGTTGGTGGTTCGCTGTTGGCGGTATTCTTTGGAGCAACAGCGAGTGTTCGAGTTGGTGAAGTTTTAGTCGCCGTGTGGTGGAATTAACTATATTTGTCGATTTTAAATTCAAGTGCACCAGCGGAATTTTCTGCCTTGTGGGTGTTACTGTTGCGGTAATCTGCCCTGGTCTCTGACGTAAATTCAGGCAGTGTCCTTTCCTCATCTGTTGTCGCTGTCCAACATGGTGTGTAGTTTTGACAGATTAATGTATTTTAGTTGTCGGTGGCTATGTCTGTAAGGTTTTGGCTTGGGTATTCTCGTATACTGGTTGGTGGTTAGCAAGTCGTTTTGTTGGTGGGTCCGTGACTGTCTTTTGGTTGTGTAGCTGGCGGATCGAGTATAGTTGGGCCGACTTCTGGTCTCACGGAAGCGAACATTAACATTTCAAGGGCAGACCGAGCCCTCTGGAAACTTCTGAGCACTGTTGCCTATACTGCCTTCTTATTAGCGTTTAATTGTGTATTTTTAATGGCTCCCAATGGTTGGAATTTGTATGCTTGTAATTGTGTCTTTAAAAACAAACGCCTTCAGCTGTTTTAAATATAAGTTTCTCTAAATTGGACAAGTCTGACGTTGTCTGAAGATAAAGGTTGGGCCTTCTGCCTGTTCAAAATTTATTGTATTGTTTTTGAAAGCATCCGCCCTTAGCTGCTTTAAGTTTTAAGGATCTTACTTATCAAGTATTACCTTTTGCAAGATAAAGCTGTGGGCTTTCTGCCAGATGAAAATTTATTGTAGTGTATTGTTTTTAAAAGCATCGGCCTTCAGCCGCTATAAGTTTCAAGGATCCCACTTATCAAGTATTACTCATTTGAGTATAAAGCTGTGGGCTTTCTGCCTGTTAAAAATTTACTGTCGTTGTATTGTTCTTAAAACGCATGGGTCTTCAGCTAATTCTAGCAGTTGTATTTAATTCATGGGCCTTCAGCCGTTTTAGAATTAAAGACTTTTTCTATCGATAGTCAAGCTTAGAAGTTGCGCTGTAATCTTTGGACAACTAAATAAAGTGTTATGTTTGGTGTGTAGCTGACAGCCGCTCATTCTGGCCCCCTTCCACAATTCCTACAACTTGTATTGTCCTGCGGGTTTAGCAGGGCGTCTCAACGAGTTTCAAAGATTTTCTTCTGATACTTCTGTCTCTAATATGCTTACCTCGATTTTCAAATCCTCCATACTGATACTCCTCATCCTCCAGGTTTCTCTTCTCTCTTAGAATCTGCCTGGCCTGTATTTGCAGGTGGGCCACTGATCTGTTAGCTTCTTTGACCTTGCTCTCGTCGATGGTGTAAAGTGCTTTTGTTGTAGACACGCCAGGATCTATACCAGCTCTCTTCAGAACTTCAGTTCTACCATTATTTCCGTTATTGTAACATAAAACTACATCATAGACACTTATTTTGAGTACTTCAAGTCCACAGAATATCCATTTTAAACATCTAATCCTAGTTAAATTATTGAGGCTTTCTTTTGCATTTTGTGTCTTTCCATGAAAACACTTCTTCAATAAATCAGGGTTTGCTGGAAATCTGAATGTAGGTTTAATTGCCTTCATAACAGGTTCTGTTAATGAGTGTTTATGTGAAGATGCCTCATTTCTTTCGTTAAATTTACACAAATCGTGTTTCAGACACAGATTGTGCACTGGTGTTGGGTCAGTGGATAGTTTTCTCCAGAACAAAATTGCCCACATAGCACGTCTCATTGCCTCTAAATTATTTATGTTTTCCTTCATAACTCTCCCATAAAATGACTGAAGAGAATAAATATCTTTCAGAGTAAGCCTGCCTTTTCCACCTAGTGGTTTTCCATTCTCAAGTACTTTACCTTTCTTTTCTTTCAGCTAGCAGCAAAGCCTACCACCAAGCCTCTTTTTGGTGTGGCCAGCATATTCCAACTTTTCTATTGTTGTATTCTACTGATTTTTATCTGTTACAGCTTTGAACCAAGGGAAATCCTCTTTACCTCTAACACCATACTGGACCTCAGATCTGGAGAACATCCTCACAACTGCAGCAGCCTTCATGACCGCACTTGAGTCACTATAATTTTTAGATCATGCTACTGCGTGCTTTTCTTGCCACAGTTTCTTACTATCTTCACCGTTGGACATTTTCCTTGTTGCACACTGGCACACTGGGGGCAGTATTTAGACATAATTTCTACATCTAAAACTGAGTCAATACCAGTAACAGATGCAACTCCATACAGAGATGGGTGACACCTTCTCATCAAGGTCCCATCAACAGACACACACAGTTCAGTAATATTTGTAGGAGATTTACTGTCATGAATATCTACCGCAGGATCTATTTCTTTTTGGTTTATTTCCACCAATTCCTCCACTGCTTTCTTCAGAGAAACTTTGCAGTATTGTATACAGCATCAGACATTTATTTATTTATTTTTTCAAACCTTGCACAAGGTGGAGGCACATTAAGAAAACCACACAATAAATTACCTCCCTCCCCGCCCTGTCCAAGGTATACCAGAGCATGTGCTAACCTAACATTGCTTTCATAGGTACAAGTGTCAGTTTTTTTGGAGGAAGAAAATGAAAATTCATAGGTACACGAATTACAAATGAATTTAAAATCGCTAGCTTTTCCCACTCTTCTTTCTTCAACAGCAATCATGCATTCCGTATTTTAACATATGGACATGAAAACTTTATAGCTGGGCGGAGAAGCTCTAAATCAATAAGACCGAATCCAGTGGAACCCATATCTAAATCATTCACTCACATGTATAATCCTCCTGTCCCTAGTTTCGATGCTGAATGTGAGAGCTTCTTCATTTCGATCTGCTTCCTCTTTTTTGTTGGTAAAACCGATTTCCATGAAACCTCCGTTTCCTAAACACAGCTTTTCCACCACCCATAATGAATAAATCTTGACGTCAATGTGTAACGTTCTTTATAAATATATTTGTGCAACATTCTTCAAAAAAAAAACTTTGCGTTGTCCAATTTACTGGGTGTCGTGCGTGTTGTCGAGCAAAAGGGTTGCATAGTCAGTTTTACTGTAATCCAAATAAAAATTAAAGAACTTAATCTGGAAAACCAGTATGTGATGCCTATAATGAAATCAGTTCTTCTGAAATTTACTCAGTCTCGTGAGCACTGAGTTCTATGTCCCTGTAAAATAAGCTGATAAAATTCCCTGTGCAAATAAACAATGAAAAACATTTTTCTTAGCTCTTGAGTCGCAATGGATGTAATCATGGAATTCTGTTCTCTCCATAGTATGCATACAAAATATTCAATCTTGGCTCAGCGAAAAGCAATGCCGGCCATAAAACGGCTTCATACAAATAATGTCAGTAGATTAGTTGATAAATGAAAAACCTTGCAAATGCTCAGTTATAATTTTGGACATTGGCTCAGCACTGTGCAATGCTATCCGCACTAAAGCTGTTACAAACATTAATACTTTTTTGGTTCTGGCAAATTAAATTTATTTGACTATGATTAAAAAATCACTTCTTTTAAAAAATCATTCGATTTAAATAAATACAATGTGGAAGAGGATGAGGTACTGATAAGGGAACAGGTTAGTTCAAAAACTGCATTCAAAGTAAACTTCCTCCTTCACAAAATCTAATATGAAAATCAATGAACTTCCCAACTGTTCTACAGTTATCACTTACTGTCGTAATTAAGCACAGTGGGATACTTACATGACAAAAGATCTTACATCGTTTGACAAAATAGGTTCCTAAATTTAATTTGTCTGTGTCAGGATTACAAAACACACAAAATATTACGAGTCGGTTATACCCAATCAACCTACACATTAAACCTGATGGAAGATACTTGGTTTCTACGTTCAAGCCGGCTGCGGTGGCCGTATGGTTCTAGGCGCTTCAGTCCGGACCCGCGCAACTGCTACGGTCGCAGGTTCGAATCCTGCCTTGGGCATGGAAGTGTGTGATGTCCTCAGGTTAGTTAGGTTTAAGTAGTTCTAAGTCTAGGGGACTGATGACGTCAGATGTGAAGTCCCATAGTGCCCAGAGCCCTTTTAACCCACATTCAAGGGACGGAACTGCTAGAATCAACAAAATCTACATTGCGTTACTGGGTACTTAAAACTAGACATACAAGATTTCGTTACCTTAGAAAACTGTATTATGCTGCGTCCATAGGTCAATAGCTAAATTCTATAAGAGCTAGCTAGCTTTAAGTCTTACATCCTACCTTTAACAGAGTGCAATGGAAACTGCTACGGCGCTTCGCTCGCCCGTACTTACAATCAATTCTGCCCCTCAGGCATTATCATTGGTTCACTGGTGTCAAAAATACAATCTCTTGTACATGTGATAACCATTACATGTCATTTTTCATGAAATATATTACAAAATTGGGTTCCAAATACAAGTGGTTACACAAACTCCTCATAAAATGTCATGAAAATTATAATTCTGTCTCTCAGTGGCTTTGTTTATTCAATACTGTGACATAATTGCTTAAGAAAACCTAACAGAAAAATCAAGAATAGAATGTCTCCAAGTGACCTTCTACTTGGAATGCATGCACATATTAATAACTAAAATAACTGTAGAGAAAATATCAGTCAGATGCTCCAAGTAACTTTGCTACACACATAAATGGCGGTCTTAACCGCTACCAAATGTTACAGACATATTATTTATGCCTCTATGTGTCCAAGTTTTACAAAGAAATAATCGCTGACTTTAATAAATACAAAGTGAAAAAATATTCTTTCAGGCCCACAGTAGCCTGCTCTTACATGAAATAAATGCTGATCTTAAATGCTAATTCACAGAAAACATCTTTCTGGGTCAAGGTGACCAAAATTTTACATAGCATAAACATCACGGCTGAGAAATTGTCATCAAATATTGTTTACTTGTAACTTTATATGCCACTCAGAGGCCTATGCATGATTCATAATGAGAAAGTGTAACTTAGCATGGCTTTCTACAAAAACAATGTGCATAAACAGCAGTATTATATAAAAGTATGGCTCTGTCTGCCCTGCACGAGTGTATATTAGACAAACAGAATCATAAAGACACAATAGTTATAGGTTGTGTAGCTTTCACAAAACTATCTATTAAATGACCCATATCTCTAACAATGGGCATATCTACAGGGACGGATATTGGATTGAGTGACAAGGGCAGTGCACTTTATCTGTGAAGAAAAGATTAAGAGTCTATCGTCATTCGTCTTGACTCAAGAACCGCTGTGGCCAAAGCAAAGACATAGTGTGATTATACAGGGTGGTCCATTGATAGTGACTGGGCCAAATATCTCACGAAATAAGCACCAAAAGAAAAAACTACAAAGAACGAAACTCGTCTAGCTTCAAAGGGAAAACCAGATAGCGCTATGGTTGGCCCACTAGATGGCGCTGCCTTTGGTCAAACGGATATCAGCTGTGTGTTTTTAAATAGGAACCCCCATTTTTTATTACGTATTCGTGTAGCACGTAAAAAAATATGAATGTTTTAGTTGGATCACTAGATGATAGATGGCGCTGTAATAGTCACAAACGTATAAGTACGTGGTTAACGTAACATTCCGCCAGTGCGGATGGTATTTGCTTCGTGATACACTACCCGTGTTAAAATGGACCGTTTACCAATTGCGGAAAATTTCGATATCGTGTTGATGTATGGCTATTGTGATCAAAACGCCCAACGGGCGTGTGCTATGTACGCTGCTCGGTATCCAGGACATCATCCAAGTGTCCCGACCGTTCGCCGGATAGTTATATTATTTAAGGAAGCAAGAAGTGTTCAGCCCCATGTGAAACGTCAACCACGAACTGCAACAAATGATGATGCCCAAGTAGGTGTTTTAGCTGCTGTCGCGGCTAATCCGCACATCAGTAGCAGACAAACTGCACGAGGATCGGGAAGCTCAAAAACGTCGGTATTGAGAATGCTACATCAACATCGATTGCACCCGTACCATATTACTATGCACCAGGAATTGCATGGCGACGACTTTGAGCGTCGTGTATAGTTCTGCCACTGGGCACAAGAGAAATTACGGGACGATTACAGATTTTTTGCACGCGTTCTATTTAGCGACGAAGCGTCATTCACCAACAGAGGTAACGTAAGCCGGCGTAATATCCACTATTGGACAACTGAAAATCCACGATGGCTGCGACAAGTGGAACTTCAGCGACCTTGGCTGCTTAATGTTTGGTGCGGCATTATCGATGGCAATCTAAATGGTGCAGTGTATGCTGATTTCCTACACAATGCTCTACCGATGTTACTACAAGATGTTTCACTGCATGACAGAATGGCGATGTACTTCCAACATGATGGATGTCCGGCACATAGCTCGCGTGAGGTTGAGGCGGTAGTGAATTGCATATTTCATGACAGGTGGATTGGTCTTCGAAGCACCATACCATGGCCCGTACATTCACCGGATCTGACGTCCCCGTATTTCTTTCTGTGGGGAAAGTTGAAGAATATTTGCTATCGTGATCCACCGACAATACCTGATAACATGCGTCAGCGCATTGTCAATGGATGTGCGAACATTACCGAAGGCGAACTACTCACTGTTGAGAGGAATGTCGTTACACGTATTGCCAAATGCATTGTGGTTGACGTACATCTTTTTGAGCATTTATTGCAATAATGTGGTTTTACAGGTAATCACGCTGTAACAGCATGCGTTGTCGGAAATGATAAGTTCACAAAGGTACATGTATCACATTGGAACAACCGAAATAAAATCTTCAAACGTACCTACGTTCTGTATTTTGATTTAAAAAACCTACCAGTTACCAACTGTTCGTTTAAAATTGTGAGCCATATGTTTGTGACTATTACAACGCCATCTGTCACACAGCGAAAAAAGTGGTCCAGCTAAAACATTCATATTTCTTTACGTACTACACGAATATGTAATAAAAATGGGGGTTCCTATTTAAAAAAACGCAGTTGATATCCGTTTGACCTATGGCAGCGCCATCTGGCGAGCCAACCATAGCGCCATCTGGTTTCCCCCTTCAAGCTAGGCAAGTTTCGTTCTTTGTAGTTTTTTCGTTTGACACTTATTTCGTGAGATATTTGGCTCGGTCACGATCAATGGACCACCTGTAATATATTCAAACATAAATACTGGAGTACTAAGCGCAATATAGCTTACAGAATCGATAAATGTAACACATTACAGGAAATCATGAGATAAGTATGCTAAGATGCGAATGAATTGCAGAAATAATGGAACCTGGAAATGTAACTATAAACCTGAAAAAAATTGAGAGGTCGCCACGGTAAATACCCTTTTCCAATTGCAGGTCACACGTTCTATGGATACACATCGTTTGTCTTCAAAGCGATGATTTCCATCCTCTTCTACATGTTCATGTCGTTAATGACTGCTGATCCTTCAACCTTTTAGGGGTAGTTTCCACCCCAAGAGAGTGCCCTGAGCCTCTGTCCATTCTTCCGCCCTCTTTGACAAGGCCGTTGGCAGAACGATGGTGATTTTTTATGTCGGAAATCGTCGGACGTCATTCCTCGCAATTTTTATTCAAAATTTAAGGAGTGTCACGGTTCGAAGTCTGGACACAAACTTTTCGACTACTAGTCTGCGACGCTGCTACTTGCATCGTAATTACAACGCAAAAATACGTCGCTTATGTGCGTCTTGGTGACGCTTGGATTCGATGCGTACATTTGCAGATACAGGGTGTTTCAAAAATGACTGGTATATTTGAAACGGCAATAAAAACTAAATGAGCAGCGATAGAAATACACCGTTTGTTGCAATATGCTTGGGACAACAGTACATTTTCAGGCGGACAAACTTTCGAAATTACAGTAGTTACAATTTTCAACAACATATGGCGCTGCAAGTGATGTGAAAGATATAGAAGACAACGCAGTCTGTGGGTGCGCCATTCTGTACGTCGTCTTTCTGCTGTAAGCGTGTGCTGTTCACAATGTGCAAGTGTGCTGTGGACAACATGGTTTATTCCTTAGAACAGAGGATTTTTCTGGTGTTGGAATTCCACCGCCTAGAACACAGTGTTGTTGCAACAAGACGAAGTTTTCAACGGAGGTTTAATGTAACCAAAGGACCGAAAAGCGATACAATAAAGGATCTGTTTGAAAAATTTCAACGGACTGGGAACATGACGGATGAACGTGCTGGAAAGGTAGGGCGACTGCGTACAGCAACCACAGAGGGCAACGCGCAGCTAGTGCAGCAGGTGATCCAACAGCGGCCTTGGGTTTCCGTTCGCCGTGTTGCAGCTGCGGTCCAAATGACGCCAACGTCCACGTATCGTCTCATGCGCCCGAGTTTACACCTCTGTACACACAAAATTCAAATGCGGCAACCCCTCAGCGCCTCTACCATTGCTGCACGAGAAACATTCGCTAACGATATAGTGCACAGGATTGATGACGGCGATATGCATGTGGGCAGCATTTGGTTTACTGACGAAGCTTATTTTTACCTGGACGGCTTCGTCAATAAACAGAACTGGCGCATATGGGGAACCGAAAAGCCCCATGTTGCAGTCCCACCGTCTCTGCATCCTCAAAAAGTACTGGTCTGGGCCGCCATTTCTTCCAAAGGAATCATTGGCCCATTTTTCAGATCCGAAACGATTACTGCATCACGCTATCTGGACATTCTTCGTGAATTTGTGGCGGTACAAACTGCCTTAGACGACACTGCGAACACCTCGTGGTTTATGCAAGATGGTGCCCGGCCACATCGCACGGCCGACGTCTTTCATATCCTGAATGAATATTTCGATGATCGTGTGATTGCTTTGGGCTATCCGAAACATACAGGAGGTGGCGTGGATTGGCCTCCCTATTCGCCAGACATGAACGCCTGTGACTTCTTTCTGTGGGGACACTTGAAAGACCAGGTGTACCGCCAGAATCCAGAAACAATTGAACAGCTGAAGCAGTACATCTCATCTGCATGTGAAGCCATTCCGCCAGACACGTTGTCAAAGGTTTCGGGTAATTTCATTCAGAGACTACGCCATATTATTGCTACGCATGGTGGATATGTGGAAAATATCGTACTATAGAGTTTCCCAGACCGCAGCGCCATCTGTTGTTGACAATTGTAACTACTGTAATTTCGAAAGTTTGTCTACCTGAAAATGTACTGTTGTCCCAAGCATATTGCAACAAACGGTGTATTTCTATCGCTGCTCCTTTGGTTTTTATTACCGTTTCAAATATACCGGTCATTTTTGAAACACCCTGTACATATCTATTATTTATTCCCGAGCAACTCTATCCACTCCCTCTTAGCCCAGTGTAAATCGGTCAGACTGACTTGTGGTGTCAGATAGCGAACTTCACGTAGGTGTTGTTCAGTTGTCTTTGAATTCTAAACTCTGTCGTCCCAGGACAAGTATTTCATCATTGGTTCCTTTCCTGACAATAATGACTTATTCCGAAGAGACTGTAACGTTCATTCAGTGAGCACTAGTCAGAGAAACGACGACTCTCCTACTTTTTACGCTTTTGAGAGTTCAGAACCTCTGTCGGTAGAAATGGAACCTTTATGGAATCACTTTGTTGTCCCTTGATTTACTCGTCTATCAAGATCCCCTTTTCCTCAGAAACAGGTTGATCTATCAAGCTGAAATTTATGTCAATGTCTACGATCCAGTGGCGGGGTAAAAACATTTAAGCTTCTAAGTCAAGGTAATCAAAAGATACGGTCGTTTATGTCACCTGTTTTACTTCTTAGAGACTCACTCATCAAAACACATAGGGCGGAGTCGTGAAATTTGGGAAGAAGCAAGGTTCTATAGTACAAGTAAAGGAAATAAACCTGAAGATGTATAATTTATTATTATATCACATTTGAAATACATTGTCTCGCCATTTGTTGTCCGTCTGTAATCGTGTATTAAGACCCTTTTTCTCAGCAACGGGTCGCGGTATCAAGTTTACATTTGTGTAAGGTACTAGGGTTTATGGTCCCTTGGTGATGGGGAAAATCTAAGCTTCTCAATCAATGCAGTCTAAGGTTCCGTCAATTTATGACACATACGAGGGGGGACCCAAAAGAAACCGGACTCCGAGGGCGCTGCCACTCGTAGACGTATTGCAGGGTTCTCACGCTAGAGGTGTTAGTAGAGACCTTCATGAAACAGCTATGCAGACAGCGTCAGTGTAGAGCTGAACGTGCAAGTGTGGTATTGTGTTTCTCTGACTGTTGGCGGGTTACCTCTGCGAAGTCGTCATGGCAACTTTAAAAGAACAAAGAGTGTGTGTGAAATTTTGTTTCCTACTTAAAAAAAACTGCAACGGAGACACACCAAATGCTTCAGGAAGCTTTCCAGGAGGACGCTATGAGCCGCACGCAGGTTTTCGAGTGGTTTGGGCGCTTTAAACTTTGGGAGATGTGTGTTGAAGACCAAGCTCGTTCTGGACGCCCTTCAACATCGCGAAATGAGGAGAACATTGAAAAGGTCCGCCAAAAGATCAACGAGGATCGTCGCCAAACGATCGACCAAATTACAGCAGAGACAGGAATCAGTTGGAGCTCGTGCCAGCGGATTTTGAGTGAGGATTTGCACATGAGACACGTTGCTGCTAAATTTGTTCCGCGCCTTCCCACACAGGAGCAAAAATCCGTCCGCATGGATGTGTGTCAGGACTTGAAAACAGAGATTGCACGTGATCCAAACTTCTTGAACAAAGTCATTACAGGGGATGAGAGTTGGTGTTACGTTATGACCCAGAAACCAAGCAAGCGTCAAGCCAGTGGAGGACTCCCAACTCTCCCAGACCAAAAAAGCAAGGCAAGTGAGGTCAAATGTAAAGACGATGATCATTGTCTTTTTTGATGTTCGTGGAATTGTGCATCGAGAATTCGTACCCCCTGGCCAGACTGTTAACCAGCACATTTACTTGGATGTTTTAAGGCGTTTGCGAGAGGATGTGAGGAGGAAACACATCACGACAGCGCTCCAGCACACACGGCCTTACGAGTGACCCACTATTTGGCATCTCAGAGGTGGTCTGTCGTTCCCAGGCTCCGTATTCGCCGGACCTAGCCCTGTGCGACTTTTTCCTATTTCCACGAATTAAAAAAACGCTAAAAGGGGAGCGTTACGACGATGTGGAGGCGGTAAAAACAGCTTCGCAAAGGGCACTGGACAATATCAAACTTGAAGAGTTCCAAACATGTTTCCAACAGTGGGAAAAGAGACTTGACAAGTGCATCGCATGTAATGAGAGTATTTTGAAGGTGACTGAAGTAGTTATGTAAAAAGGTTCATCAGTAAAATTTTTATGACAACAATCCGGTTTCTTTAGGGTCCCCCCTCGTATTTCGATACAGGCAAACTCAAGCACCAAAACTTATAGATGAACTATGAATGTATACAGTTGTCGTGCATGGTGTTGTAACGGTAAGGCGAGAGGTCTCTGTATCGAATCTCCGTCGGACCAGGTTCAAATGGTTCAAATGACTCTGAGCACTATGGGACTTAACTTCTAAGGTCATCAGTCCCCTAGAACATAGAACTACTTAAACCTAACTAACCTAAGGACATCACACACATCCATGCGCGAGGCAGGATTCGAACCTACGACCGTAGCAGCAGCGCGGTTCCAGACTGAAGCGCCTAGAACCACTCGGTCACCCCGGCCGGCTGTCGGACCAGGGATTTTTCATTTTCATGCCTTCATTTTATCCTGTCCATCAGGTTTCAAATGATGTGAAGAGTCAACAGAAACGGGACGCCGTTTGGATTACACGTTAATTATAGCTCCCCTTCTTCCTGTGTTAACTGGAGTATGTTAGGGAGACGCAAGTCGCGTCCAATTGAAAGGCCATTGAGCCATACGTTGTATGGAAATCTCAGAGAGCGAGCCCTGCTTGCACATGTAGGTTTCTTTCAATTGTGTGATTCTTTGCCTTTTAATAATTTTATCAACAACTTGTAAACTTTGAACGTAGTCGTTCCATGAGCAATTAGGTTTATCCACATGCTATCACGGATCACGATAAATAATAATGGAAAAAAATGACATAGCCGTACTTTAAATAAAATGTTATGTCTGAAAGTTCGTGATGGGAGTTTTAACTTTACTTCACGAGAATAATGACAGACTGTGAGGCGACAGCAACACGTGACAAGATGTCCTATTAGAAGCCTTTCTCATTGCCGTAACAAGCGCAGGACGCGGTGTGAGATATGTGCAACCCGTCATTTACAGCTTTAGAGCCATAGCAGCAATACGCAAGGCTTTCCCGTGTGGAACGTCACCTCCACAGCCGAAAGGCGATACCTTAGGCGGCCATTTCCAAAGAGATGAGCTTTTGGTGGACGTTAAGGGCGACAGTTAATGGTCGACGGGAGAGCGACCTGGGAACATTACGAGACGGAGAGAGTACTCTGGAGAGAGATTTCGAGCGCTGTCCGCCATAAAAGCGTCCACGCCTCAGCTCGTGACGTAACAGAACGGCTCTACGACTCGACGCCAAGCGGGGCGACGCGTTGCGTCAGCGGTCAACTCATCCGGCGATGATGTCCAGACATTACGTGTTGGGAGCGCCGCAGGTAGCTGCGGACAAAACTTCGCCTCTCTCTCCACTCCGAGTTCTCACGTCTGGCTACTCCACGGTGATCCCTAGTGTTTGCACTGTCGTGTTGTTAGTCTAACGACAGGCTGGTCTCTTAGGCGGACGAGTTTACGGAGGTACGTCTCTCTCAGATCGACAGTATGCCTCTCCCACAAGACAGGAAGATCGAACTGATGTGGAACACGCGACAAATGTAGAGTTCGAATCCAGACGCCTAATTTGTAATTTTCTATTGATATTCTTGAAAAAGCGCTGTTTAATAGCCTAATGTTTCATTCAAAACGTAACTGTCTTTTGTGTTTCCCAAAATATTCGCTTCTGTGTCTTCCTCTAGTTCCAGAAAAGCTGCAATATGACATCTTACGCTATCTATCATCTTTTCCTTTCTAATAATGTTCTCTAAATATTCCCTCCCACGCGGATTCTACTGAGGACTCTTCATTTCTTATTAGCTCGTTTATTTTTCAGAATCCTTCTCAAACAGCGCCTATCAGACGCTTCGTTTCTCCTTGTTTGCGGTTTTTACACAGTCCATGATTCACTCCCAGCCAACACTGTGCTCTTACCAACGTAGAAATTTCTCCATACATGAAGACCTGTATTTGATGATGGTATTTTTAGCAAGGAATGTCCTTTTTACGTGTGGCACTCTGCTTTGTGTAACCTTCTTGCATATGGCATGTGTTGGTTTCCTTCTAAGTTAGCTCAAATCCTGAGGTCCATCTTCTATGTGGCTCGTAATATTTAAGATAAATCTGCTGCAATTCGTATACAATGACAATCCTCTTTACACTCGTCTGCGGTATGTGTCTCACGCTCGCTATTCAATTCGACAAGTCCTGCAGTTCTTCCTTTCATTTAACAGAGACAACAATGACATCAGAATCGGATTGTTGATATCCTTTAACCCAGAATTCAATTCTTCAGCCTTTGTTTCATTTCCGTAATATCTTCTTCGAAGTAAACGTTGAAGAAAAGAGGAGAAGCATTGCATTTTTCCTTTATAATCCGAAAAATTTTGTCTTGGTTATCCATTGGGCACTGAGCACTATGGGACTTAACATCTGTGGTCATCAGTCCCCTAGAACTTAGAACTACTTAAACCTAACTAACCTAAGGACATCACACACATCCATGCCCGAGGCAGGATTCGAACCTGCGACCGTAGCAGTCCCGCAGTTCCGGACTGAGCGCCTAGAACCGCTAGACCACCGCGGCCGGCGGTTATCCATTCCTACAGTACCTTCGTGGTTCTTGTACGTACTGTATTTTAATCAATTTTCCGTAAAAGTTGAATTACTTATATGTTTCAGAGAATCTGAAATATCTTGAGCAGTTTTACGTTCCCGAAAGCTTCGTTTACGTCGAATAACCCTATCTATGGCCCGCCCGGTTAGTCGTGCGGTCTAACGCACTGCTTTCCGGGCAGGAAGGCGTGCCGGTCCCCGGCACGAATCCGCCCGGCGGATTACTGTCGAGGTCCGGTGTGCCGGCCAGTCTTTGGGTGGTTTTTAAGGCGGTTTTCCATCTGCCTCGAAGAATGCTGGCTGGTTCCACTTATTCCGCTTCAGTTACACTATGTCGGCGATTGCTGCGCAAACACTTTCTCCACTTACGCGTTCACCATCATTACTCTGCCACGCAATCATTGGGGTTACACTCGTCTGGTGTGAGACGTTCCCGGGGTTCCACTGGGGGCCGAACCGCACAATAACCCTGGGTTCGGTGTGGAGCAGCGGTGGGGTGAGTGGACTGCTGTAGCCGATTGTGGGTTTGTGTTCCACTGAGGGCTGCAGCAGGGACGAAGACTCTCCGTCGTTTCTAGATCTCTGGTTCCATACAATACAGTACAATACAACCCTATCTGTGCCATTGCTACGTACCACATGGTACGCACTTTCTTGGCTACATTTAATTTTATAATGTGATATATTTCACAACAGTATAGTTGCATCAGCAGTAACAAGCAAAATCATAACTCAGTGTGAATGTTACATGTAGCTGGCGCCTGTGGGCAAATTTAAAAAGTGAAAAAAATGAAGGAAAGAAATGTAATATTCTAAAACTGATCACTTTTTAAATAAACTGTAACAAAGAAAGTGTGGCAGATTGTAGAGAATCGTGTTGACAGGTGAGTAGTTTGCAGCTAATTACTCTAGCAGCTGCTAATACATGAAGATTTCAGTTAGATTGCATCACTGTCAGGTACAGATTCCAGAATCAGATATTCGATTGTAAGGTGTACCCAGGGGCAGATATATCCTCAGATCACAATTTTGTAATGATAAAGAGTAGGTTGAAATTTAAGGGACTAGCCAGGAAGAATGAATGCGCAAAGTAGTGCGATACGGAAATACTATCAAATGAAGAAATATTCTTGAAGTTCTCTGATGCTATAAATAGAGCAATAATCAGTAACTCAGTAGGTTGTTCAGTATAAGACGAATGGACATCTCTAACAAGAGCAATCAAAGAAAATGAAGAAAAAAAGGTAGGCACGATGAAGGTAACTGCGAAGAAACCATGGGTAACAAATGAAATACTTCAGTCGATCGACGAAAGAAGGAAGTACAAAAATGTTCAGCGAAATTCAAGAATACGGAAATACAAGGCACTTAGGAATGAAATAAATATGAAGTGCAGGGAAGCTGACGTGAAATGTCTACACGACAAATGTAAAGAAATCGGAAAATAAATGATTGTCGGAAGGGCTGACTCAGCATAGACAAGTGTTAAAACAACCTTCGGCGATATTAAAACCAAGGACGGTAAGATTAAGAGTACAAATAGCAGTGTTAAATGCAGAGTAGTGAGAAGATAGGTGGAAAGAGAACATTGTAGGCCTCTATGAAGGGGAGGACTTATTCATGACGTGATAGAAGAAGAAACAGGAGTCAACAGGGAAGAATATGAGATGCAGTATTGGAATAAAAATTTAAAAGAGTTTTGGATTACTTAAAATTAAATAAAGCAGAAGGGAAAGATAACACTCAATTGGAATATCTATAATTATTTGGGGAAATGGCAATAAAACGATTATTTAAGGCGTGTAGACTATATGAGACTGTCGCTGTCCCATCAGATTTTCGGAGAAACATCATGTACGTAATTCCTAAGATTGTGCTAGATGACAACCGCGAGAACTATCGCGCAGTCAGCTTAACAGCTCATACATTCAAGTCCGTGATAAGAATAATATACAGAAGAATAGATAGGAAAATTTAATATGTTAGTTGACGGTCAGTTTGGCTTTAGCAAAGATAAAGTCAGCAGAGAGGCAGTTCTCATTTTGCGGTTGATAATGGAAGCAAGACTGAAGAAAAATCAAGAGACATTCATAGTATCCGTGACCTGGAAAAATAGTTCGACATTGTCAAATGCAAGATGTCGAGTGACAGATGTTTGTAATCCTAAGAAAAATAGTGGTAAACTATGGGAAAAGGCAGGTAATGTACAATACGTATAACAACCAAGACGGAAAAGTAAGAGTGGTAGACCAAGAACGATGTGTTCAGATTAAACACTGGTAAGACAGGGATGTAGTATTTCGCCTCTGCTGTTCAATCTATTCCTCAAAGAGGCAATGACGAAAATAAAAAAAAATGGTTCAACTGACTCTGAGCACTATGGGACTTAACTTCTGTGGTCATCAGTCCCCTAGAACTTAGAACTACTTAAACCTAAGTAACCTAAGGACATCACAAACACCTATGCCCAAGGCAGGATTCGAACCTGCGACCGTAGCGGTCGCGCGGTTCCAGACTGTAGCGCCTAGAACCGCTCGGCCACTCCGGCTGGCACGAAAATAAAAGAGTGCGATAAAAACTCAACTTCAAAGGACATCAGAGTTAAGATCTGATAACGTTGCTGTTCTCAGGGAAAATGAAGAAGAATTACTAGATGTGTTGATTCGGATGAACAGTCTAATGAGCACAGCATATGGATTGAGAGGTAGCGGAAACTAGGTTAGTAGAAAACTTAACATCGTGAATCGTTATCATGAAGTAGATGAGGTTAAGGAATTCTGCTACCTAGCTAGCAAAACAACCCATGACGGTCGGAGCAAGAAGGATAGCAGACTAGCACTGGCAAATGATATTCTTGGCCAAGAGAAGTCTACTAGTATCAAAAATACACTCCTGGAAATGGAAAAAAGAACACATTGACACCGGTGTGTCAGACCCACCATACTTGCTCCGGACACTGCGAGAGGCACAGCGGACACATCAGGAACCGCGGTGTTGGCCGTCGAATGGCGCTAGCTGCGCAGCATTTGTGCACCGCCGCCGTCAGTGTCAGCCAGTTTGCCGTGGCATACGGAGCTCCATCGCAGTCTTTAACACTGGTAGCATGCCGCGACAGCGTGGACGTGAACCGTATGTGCAGTTGACGGACTTTGAGCGAGGGCGTATAGTGGGCATGCGGGAGGCCGGGTGGACGTACCGCCGAATTGCTCAACACGTGGGGCGTGAGGTCTCCACAGTACATCGATGTTGTCGCCAGTGGTCGGCGGAAGGTGCCCGTCGACCTGGGACCGGACCGCAGCGACGCACGGATGCACGCCAAGACCGTAGGATCCTACGCAGTGCCGTAGGGGACCGCACCGCCACTTCCCAGCAAATTAGGGACACTGTTGCTCCTGGGGTATCGGCGAGGACCATTCGCAACCGTTTCCATGAAGCTGGGCTACGGTCCCGCACACCGTTAGGCCGTCTTCCGCTCACGCCCCAACATCGTGCAGCCCGCCTCCAGTGGTGTCGCGACAGGCGTGAATGGAGGGACGAATGGAGACGTGTCGTCTTCAGCGATGAGAGTCGCTTCTGCCTTGGTGCCAATGATGGTCGTATGCGTGTTTGGCGCCGTGCAGGTGAGCGCCACAATCAGGACTGCATACGACCGAGGCACACAGGGCCAACACCCGGCATCATGGTGTGGGGAGCGATCTCCTACACTGGCCGTACATCACTGGTGATCGTCGAGGGGACACTGCATAGTGCACGGTACATCCAAACCGTCATCGAACCCATCGTTCTACCATTCCTAGACCGGCAAGGGAACTTGCTGTTCCAACAGGACAATGCACGTCCGCATGTATCCCGTGCCACCCAACGTGCTCTAGAAGGTGTAAGTCACCTACCCTGGCCAGCAAGATCTCCGGATCTGTCTCCCATTTAGCATGTTTGGGACTGGATGAAGCGTCGTCTCACGCGGTCTGCACGTCCAGCACGAACGCTGGTCCAACTGAGGCGCCAGGTGGAAATGGCATGGCAAGCCGTTCCACAGGACTACATCCAGCATCTCTACGATCGTCTCCATGGGAGAATAGCAGCCTGCATTGCTGCGAAAGGTGGATATACACTGTACTAGTGCCGACATTGTGCATGCTCTGTTGCCTGTGTCTATGTGCCTGTGGTTCTGTCAGTGTGACCATGTGATGTATCTGACCCCAGGAATGTGTCAATAAAGTTTCCCCTTCCTGGGACAATGAATTCACGGTGTTCTTATTTCAATTTCCAGGAGTGTAGATATTAATTTGAGGAAGATATTTCTAATAACGCTCGTTCCGAGCACAGCAATGGATGGCAGCCAGACTTGTACTGTGGGAAAACCAGAATGAAAGAGAAGTATGTGAGATGTGATGGTACAGAAGAATGTTGAAAATGAGGTGGACTGGTAAGGTAAGGAAAGAGCAGGTTCTCTGCAGAACCGCCGAGGAAAGGAATATATGGAAACACTGATGAGAACGAATGACAGGATGATAGGACATCTGTTAAGAAATCAGGGACTGTTTTCCAAGCTGCAAGATGGAGGAGAGTAAAAACTATAGAGGAAGACCGAGACTGGGATATATCCAACTGATAATTGAGGTCGTAGGTTGCAATTGCTACTCTGAGATGAAAGGGTTGGCTCAGGATAAGGATAGTTGACGAGCCACATCAGAGTCTCAGACAACTACTTGTTGGACGTATTCCAATGTCTTCCCCTACAGTTTATTCCTCGACCGGTCCATATAATACCATGAAGCTTATTCCCTGATGTCTTAACATATGTCCTTGTCAGTTTTTTCCATATACCCCTTTCCTGTCCGATTCTGTGCAGAACCTCTTCATTCCTTACCTTATCAGCCCACCTACTTTTCAATGTTCTTCTATACCGCGACATCTCAAACGCTTCGATTCCTTTCTGTTCCGGGTTTTCCGCAGTCCGTGTTTTATCTCCATACGATGCAGTGCTCCAAACTTACGCTCTCAGAAATTACTACCTCAAATTAAGGCATATGTTTGATAAAAAAGGGGGCTTCTTCTAGGCAGGAAACGCAAATTTTCAATGCAAGAATACTTTTTATGTCCCCCTTCCTCTGTCCATCATGAGCTATTTTGCTGCCTGTATATGAGAATATTGATGTTAAAACACGCTGTTCCCATTTCTGCTGGTACTCGTTACATTTGTCATTCTTCGATTTATTCTCAGTCCATATTCTCTAGTCATTAAACCGTTCATTCCATTCAACACAGCCTCTAATTCTTCGTCACATCCTCTGAGAAAAGTCGTGTTACCAGTGAATCCTATCATTGATGATCTTTCACCACGAATTTTAACCCCCCTCTTGAACCTTTATTTCCATCATCGAAATATAGACTGAAAACTAGGAGCAAAACTGCTGCATCCCTGCCTTACACCCCTTTTGCTTGCTCTTCCAATCTCTGAGTTCTCTTCCGTCTTTCTCTGCAGCTTACCTCTCTTTTTCTTGGAGTACGACTATCTTGTACAATTTGACATTGTCGATCGAGTTTTCCATGCCAACAAATACTATCAACATGTCTTTCTCCTTAGCCTTACTTCTATTTCCAACTCCAAAGTGAGAATTGCCTCTCTGGTGTCTTTACCTTTTCTGAAGCGAACGGAGCATAGTCTGCCGTCAAGGCGGAGGAGTGAACGGTTCACAGAGTGTGATCGCTGATTTACTGTATAGTCATTTGCTGCAGCGTATAACCAGACAATTATTTTAAGTTATTCGTGTTCAACTATGAATAAGTATCGTATCTGATGCTGAACATATGTGGCCACATTCGAGAAGATTAGATATGGTACACAATATTTCCTCTGTCCGGGACTCGAACTGGAGGAGTGCACTACCTTGCGGCATCACGTCAGTTCTCAAAGCTTCAACTTCCCAAAGAGGACTGCGATACTTTATTCGGTGAAGAGGATTTGCCGCTCTTATCAAATTGGTTTCTGAGGTGTATCCCATTACATACTTGTTATTTCAGTGACCAGAGTGCAACGCTTAACATCGTCCGAAGAGACTAAGGAAAATAGTATTTGTCTATCAAAGCGATCGACAATGTCAAACGATACAAGATATTCGTAATTCAAAGAAAAATAGAGGTAAGGTGCAGGGAAATACGAATGAGAATCGAGAGAGAACAATGAGGTTGGAAGACCAAGAACTAAGTTCTCTGATTAAAAGGGGTGTAAGACAGGGACGCAGCCGTTTGCCGCTAGTTTCCAATCTATACTTCGAATAAGCAAGGACGGAAATAAAAGAAAGGTTCAAGAATGGGATTAAAATTCATAGTGACCATAGTACCGGATTTGTGATTGGATTCAGACTTCATTCTAAATAGAACCCATCACGTCGCTAGAGGTTCACTACTATTCGATTACCCTATTGGGACCAGTCACTGGGAACAATAACTACCATGAAATACCGAGAAATAACCAACCGTTATCGTCGAAAGTGGAATGATTCCATGAGACGGACTGTATGAAAATCAGATCAAAGGCTGAGGTTCCTTGGGAGAATCTTAAGGAAATCAGAAAGAACTTTTTCGTCACCAGACTGGGACCCTTACCAGGTTAGATAACTATAAGAGATAAGATCCAACGAAGAGTTACTCGTTTTGTGGCCTGATCGTTTAGTCATTACTCGGTGAATTCTAGTGGCACACGCTACAAGGGAGTCATTTGTATGTGAAAAAAGCCGAAGAACATGTTACTTTCTCCCACATACTCGTCGCGAAGTAAGCAGGACAAGAAAGTCAGTGAAATTAGAGGTAATACTGAGATTTATCGACAATCATTCTTTCCACTCGTTGTTCGTGAATAGAAAAAGGAAGGGATGGAAAGGATATTGTAGCTAAAAGTAGCATCCACCTCATACCGAAATGTGGCTTTCTGAGTATATTTGTAGCTGTAGAGGTACAGTGTTCTCTTTTACTACAGTTGCACATCTCTCAAGTTGTTCATAATTAAGATAAAAGTAGACTTCGCTATATATCACATAAAGTTAAATATCGTAGCCATTGAGCAGTAACTCACCCGTTTGAGTTTATGATATACACAAAACTTTTGTCTGTGTTTGTTGAACGATGAATATTGAAGATTAGATAAAAAATTTGTTTCGAAACCATGTATGTCCGAATACTGTACTTTCACTGGAGTTTCAATGTCACACACATTATTAAATTGCCTTGGCTCAGTGCATTTGCGGTTCGTATCCACAAATGTTATAAAAGAATGGAAGATTGAAAGACAACAAGGCAGAAAGAAAGAAATAAAGACAATGATAAAGAAAGCAAAATCCGTTTCGAGAAGGATCCAAGAGCGTTTTCGTTTCTGTTATTATCTGATATTGTTCTTGAAAAGATTTTCAAATGTCAGTTTTGTCAGTGAATTTATCCGAACTAATGATCTCGTATTATCAGATGAATAACTTCGCCATCTCGATGTATTTCAACAAACATGACGAAGAGGAAACATTTCGGAACGGCAGATAAACTGGTAACATTTGGATTTTAAAATCATTATATACAATTCTTTTCGTGTTTCGCTAACACTTTTGGACTGTAAGTGAGAATTCTTTAAATGACACCGCTACTAAGACACTTAGCTACAGTTATAGTGGTGTTTAAAGTGTACAGGAAACGGAAGCCTCACCTGCTCATTTATATAACATTTACGGCCGGTTTGTAAACTCAGGCAGTCAAGGTTTATTATACATGCAGTGGTCCTTAATGCGTGGCCCATGCCATAAAGCCTGTATCATGCTGAGTTACAGGACTTTTACGTCGACAGCTGGCTTCCGGCGAGGGATGAGGGTGGCCACTGGGAGCTACGCCAACCGGATACCTCTTCTGTTCCCTGAAAAGAAATAAAATTACTTATCCCTTCAAATCCTAACTAAACATATTTAGTGACACTAGAACAACCAACAGTGACATGCGATGAATTAATAAATTAAGAGCACGAATCATGTCACCCACTACATCGATTTCATACCATAATAGAAACATTCCATATTATGAAAACATATGGTCCAAGGAAAAAAAGTTAAGACGAAGTAAAACAAATTACAATGAGAATACTCTATTGAACGAAATTTCTGTGTTTGTCCTTCCTCTTCACAAGTACATCACACACATGAATTTGGGGAATAATAAGACCACTATGAAAATACTCTCTAGAGGAAGCGAATGGAACAAGCAGTAGACCCCAGAGCAAAACCAAAAAGGGGAACCTTATTGTCAAAAGTATCCGGACACCCGACTGAAAGTGACTTACAACTTCGTGGCACCCTCCTTCGGTAATCCTGGAATTCAATATGGTGTTGGCCCACCCTTAGCCTTGATGATAGCTTACACTCTCGCAGGCATACGTTCAGTCAGGTGCTGGAAAGTTTCTTGGGGAATGGCAGCCCATTATTCACGGAGTGCCGCACTGAGGAGACGTATCGATGGCAGTCGGTGGGGCCTGACGCGAAGTCGACGTTCCAAGACATCCCAAAGGTGTTCTATTGGATTCAGGTCAGGACTCTCTGCAGGCCCGGGATGTTATTGTCGTGTAACCACTTCGCATCAGCCAGTGAATTGTGAACAGGTGCTCGATCGAGCTGAAAAATGCAATCGCCATCCCTGAATTGCTCTTCAACAGCTGGAAGCAAGAAGGCGCTTAAAACATCAATGTAGGCCTGTGCAGTGATAGTGCCCCTCGAAACAACAAAGGATGCAAGCTCCCTCCATGAAAAATACGACCACACCATAACATCACCACCTCCGAGTTTTGCTGTTGGCACTACACATGCTGGCAGGTGACGTTCACCGGCCATTCGCCATACCCACACCCTGCCATCGGATGGCCACATTGTGTAACCTAATTCGTCACTCCACACAACGTTTTTCCACTGTTCAATCGTCCATTGTTTAACCTCCTTACTCCAAGCGAGCCGTCGTTTGGCTTTTACCGGCGTGATGTGTGGCTTATGAGCAGTTGCTGGACCATGAAATCCAAGTTTCATCACCTCCTGCCTATCTGTCATAGTACTTGCTGTGGATCTTGATGCAGTGTGGAATTCCTGTGTGATGGTCTGGATAGATGTTTGCCTATTACACATCACGACCCTCTTCAACTGTCGGCAGTCTCTGTCAGTCAACAGACGAGGTCCGCCTGTACGCGTTTGTGCTGTACGTGTTTCTTCATGTTTCCACTTCACATCCAAAACAGTGGACCTACGGATGTTTAGGAGTATGGAAATCTCGCGTAGAGACGTATGACACAAGTGACTCAATCACCTGACTACGTTCGTAGTCCGCGAGTACCGGGAAGCGCCCTATTCTGCTCTCTCACGATGTCTAATGACTACTGAGGTCGCTGATATGAAGTACCTGGCAGTAGGTGGCAACACAATGGACCTAATATGAAAAACTTATGTTTTGAGAGTTTTTGGCTATTTTTGATCACATAGTGTATGTGTGCCGAAACTACTTGACTAATGGTTTACCATAATAGACAACATCTTGAAAGTAAGAAATTATTCCGTAGCCCACTACAAGAAGACTGTATGCAAGAATCAGTTCAGCCAGAGAGGCGTGAACAGAACTGAAGTGTGGAAGGTCAGTTACATGGAATGTAAGCCACAGTTCTTAGAAATGACAATAAAGAAAATTCAGATTGAAAAACGGATACGACCTTCTTTCAGCATGTTTAGAACCCACCGATGAATACTATATGGGTTCGACGTACTGGTACCAGTTACTCTCAAGGCTTGAAATATTAGAAATTAAAATCACTGGATCAGATACACGAAACAGTCGCTAAACGACCAAACTAATTAACATTGCCATCTGATCACAACATATGCTCTCAGAATAGTTTTAGGAACGTCTGGCGACTGCCTGTGAATTTTTGTTACATATTTCACATTAAACTTCGATATTTGATTACTGTGACAGCAAAATGAGCTTGACTGTTTATTGTACAATAAAAATCACTGCTTATTGTACAGTAAAAATCACTACTTTATCAGTGTGATGTAGAGACGAGCAATATATTTAACCGCTAAATTATTTACATGTTCCATCAGTATCCTGCATATTTAAGTAATTTTTTTGTAAGTGACAATATGTCGATGTGTATGAGATTACGATTTATTTGGTGGATGTAGATCGTTTCATTCACTTATCGCAAATATATGGCAGAGTATATCATCATAAAATTTCTTTTACATCTAATGCTACACAAACACTCTGTAAGCCACGATACTGTTCATGGTGGAGTGTACACTGTAACAAAATTATCGATTTTCTCTTCTATTCCACTCACGAATTGAGCGATGGAGGAATGAGAGTTTATATGCTTCTTTACATACCATAATTTATGTTACACGCATGAGTCCTACATGATGGTGACAGAAGACCGGTCGCTCAGTCCAATATAGTTCCTCTACATTTACCCAACAGGTTTCCTCGAGGACTACATCATGGATTCTCATTTTACTTCCACAAGCATGTCTCACAACATTTGAAAATGGCCTAAGGTTGAAGTCATATCATAATTTATGTTACCCACATGAGTCCTACGTGATGGTGACAGAACAATGATCGCTCAGTCCAATATAGTTCATCTACATTTTTCCAACAGGTTTCCTCGAGGATTACATCCATGGATTCCCATTTACTACCACAAGCATTTCTCACAACAACTGAAAATGGCCTAAGGTTGAAGTCTAGATCGTCTTCATTTATTTGTCTAGCCACACATATGGAGATGTGCTTTGTTTCCAAAGAACAAAAACAATATTGACCAAGTAGTAGGGCAAATAAACTCATCCCCAGTTACATCCACCTGAAGACCAAATCCACTTTGAAAGCTAAAAACAGATAATATGGGTATGTGAACGAATGTCGTTACAAGAAAACGTTAAAGAGACTTCCAAACAAAGGAACTCATTGTCATATTATACTTCTCTAATCTACATTTAGCTAGAGTGTTTTCTCCTGAACAGTACAATCATGTGATGACTGTAATTGAAGAATATGTCCTTCGTGTATGTGATAAAATAGATACATCGATTCTAAGAAAATTTCAAATCTTATTCAAAAATTATATGGCTATAAAATGGTTAATCAAGCAATGCATGGTAATTTCAGTTTTTTAACATTTTAGAGATCATGAGAAATATTACCTTTATTGGAAAAGCAATGGATATTTTAAATAAAACCTTGAAGTTTTTCCAGAAAAGTCACAACGGGGTACAATTGAAAGTCCCCTTAGAAAAATTGTACAAGACTGTGCTTAAACTGTCACACAATATTTTTTGCGCAACGCAATCTGACTTTCAAAAATCCCTACAAAAGAATGGTCCTGGCTAACATTAACCTATACCTTTCATCAAATCACTTACCTCACCAAAAATCTTCGTTATTCAAATTACTGTAATACAGCGAGCGCCACTACTGCCAGCTAAATAAATGATTCAAACTACTGAAGGCACTAACTACTAATAGGCACAGTTAGCAAATGAAAGATTTTGAAAGAGAACAAACAATGTATTTACCTCAATAGTGTTCAAAAGTCATTATGTATATAGCAATTCATGACATCCAGTCTTACAAATTTCAAAACTCCGCCATCTCTCTCCCAACATCCACCACTGCTGGCGGCTCACCTCTAACTGCGCAACGCTACGCGCTGTTCACATCCAGCTGCCCAACACTACAATGGCAGACAACAATGCAAACTAGCCACAGACTGCACACAGCACAGCCAGTGATTTTCATACAGAGGGCTACGTAACGTTGCCAATAAGAAAACCTAAACAGCCTACTTACATAGCCCCCATGTTCCTCACACAAAATGTTACAAATTGTTTTGGGCAGTGGCCAATACAGATTTGAAAAAAATTTTCATAATTACAATAACAAGGATATCAAATGCACACACTTATCGATACAATGTTGATCAAAAGCTAAAATTTTTTCACAGTCTATAAAGACAGTCCTGATCATTTATCACGGTAAAATTGCAGTGTTTTTTTTCCCTCAAAGTCTGAGCAGTAAAAGGAAATGCACACAGAAGTCGTGGATTTCCATGCAATCTTGAAGAAGTAGTGTTGTCTTTCCAACAGAAAGACAGTGCTGACCCTCGACATGCAGACAGGTAATGGGCCACAACAGAGCAAACCCACAGCAGAGTCAGTCGAAGTTTTGAGGAATATTGGTAGGTAGGCCATCACAGAGCAGACCCACTGTAGTCCTGGTAGAGATTACGATATTGGTGGGCCACCAGAGCTGCAGACCCACTGCAGTCCTTGTAGAAATAATGGTATTGGTGAGTCATCAAAGGTGTAGACCCACTGTAGTCCTTGTAGAGATGGCCAGCAGCCATCTGCTGCGACTGTGCAGGTGCACAATCACCATCGAAGAGCCTTGTGGACAATATAGCAAGTCCATAAACCACCACTTGTGCACTCACAAAGTTTTTGGAATTGTGCTTAGAACCAGCAATGCTGTTATCCAGTCCCTTGCTGAATTATCAACACACGTGCAAACACTAACAGTCCCTACTTCTCACATATTGTCCATATACTATGACCAACAGAAACGTGTGCAGTGAAATGTTACTTACAAGTTGCTTAATTTGATGAACTGGTGTCAATTACAATTTTATAACATAAGATTACAATTACAAAGGTACAAAATACATCATTAAAGAACATAACAGTACAGATAACATTTGTAGTAATACAGGATTTATAAAAGAATAGAAATAAACATATAAATCAGTGTTACAGGAATTATGACATAAGTACATACATAAAAGATCAGAATAACTTTCGAAACATCAACTTCACACATGAGCATTAAAAGAGAACAGAATTAATAATGTCTAACATCTTTACAAAGTAAATAACATATTATTAATGCAAATTATATTTGAGGATAACAGTATTCCTCCTCATAGTTCATGTAGCTGAGTATTAGAAAAATTCTACAACATAAGTCTTATTAGATAAACATATAAAGACAGGAAGAACATAAATACACAAGGGTACACAAACACATAGTGGGATAACACAAGGAAAGGACAGGGTTTGTTTTACTGCAGTATTTTGCAAACAAAACTTTCTTTACTTCTTGGAGATCTCCCTTCATTCTTCATTATTTCCAAAAAGTCCTATCTATACCTGCTTTCTGTACTTTTCTCGTATAACCTCTCAGTGCATTTCTTCATATTCATCGCAACTCATTCTCTTATAGGCTACCCCCTCTTAAGCTAACTTAAATCTACTGAGCTCAGATGCTAAACTAAGGGACGAGGCAATGCAGCAGCACAAAACAATTAATACAAACAGCAATGAAAAAAAAATGGAAATTGTCAAAGCAATTGCAATATTACAACTAATATAAGGCAATGAGCAGCAAACAAGAAAAATAAATCAGTAGTAAAACTGGCTTAACAGAGTAATGTAAAGTGAAATTTAGTAGCACTATGCCTGGCAAACAGCAGCAGCAGATGCAATAACTTATACCTAAACATGACAAAGCTCAAGCAGAAAAAATATTACAGTAAAAACAACGTTACAGAAAAGGGAAATGTCTATTCACATCTTAATGTCTATGTAATTAAAGTGGTGCACTACAACTTATTCTACAAAAGAAATTACCAAGTACTTGAAAAGAAAATTCTGTATGCAATTCCTGTGAAATGTTTTTGTGCTCCTTCGTTTTTTTTAAGGACATCAAAAAAGTGATTATTTACTGGATCTGTAGGCATAAAATATTTATATTAGTACATCCATAAAATTTTATTTTAACCAATGCTGCAGTGCAGCTAGAAACTAGATATTAAACAAAATGAGCAATCTCTCAACTATAAAGACAATAGTTGTAAAATGTTTTTCATCATTTCATTAGGCATTTTAGTAAATATCATAAATTAAGAGCTCCACAGTGTAATCATATGTTTTCAAGTTTGAGCGTGTCGTATTTGCGATGCTTTCTACAAAGAAATGTCAATAGCGAGGATAATGGCCTCTTTTTTTTCCTACCTGTGCCTCTGAAAAGGCACACACTAATGGCTTTTTCTCCAGGCGTCTGACACAGCTGGCTGCTCAAGACGCATTATGTCAAGGTCACTTGGCTTTCTTACCGAAATATTTAAGACACCAGTTTGCACTACAGTGACAGTCTCATATAAAAAATTTCACAGGTCTAGAATTTGCGTTACAAATCTGCAGAAACAAAATCCTGTAAATATAACACTGTCCAAAAAATTTTTGTCGGCATTGTGGTACATTCACGCATTTACATACATTTCATAACTCTTAAAGTATGATTCTTGGTTTCCAACATCCTTTTTCAAAAGTCAGAGTCCCTAACCACTACTCATTATTCCTTACCTTATTACACATATACATATTCGTCGACACTTCTTCAATATTTCATCATAATAAATACATAGCATAATCAAATTCCTCATATAGCATCAGCTTATCGATCATAAACATACCGCAACAGCGTAATACACATCGTCATCCCATATGAAACATCCCCTTAGAAAAATTATACAAGACTGTGCTTAAACTGACACATAATATTTTTAGCACAACGCAATCTGACTTTCAAAAATCCCTACAAAAGAATGGCCCTGACTAACATTAACCTATACCTTTCACAAATCACTTACCTCACCAAAAATCTTCGTTATTCAAACTACTGTAATACAGCGAGTGCCACTTCTGCCAGCTAAATAAAAGATTCAAACTACTGAAGGCACTAACTACTAATAGGCATAGTTAACAAATGAAAGATTTTGATAGAGAACAAACAATGTATTTACCTCAATAGTGTTCAAAAGTCATTATGTATATAGCAATTCATGACATCCAGTCTTACAAATTTCAAAACTCCGCCTTCTCTCTCCCCACATCCACCACTGCTGGCGGCTCACCTCTAACTGCGCAACGCTATGCGCTGTTCACATCCAGCTGCCCAACACTACAATGGCAGACAACAATGCAAACTAGCCACAGACTACACACAGCACAGCCAGTGATTTGCATAAAGAGCGCTACGTAACGTTGCCAATAAGAAAACCTAAACAACCTACTTACACAATTAAAAACCTGATTATTGCTACTAAAGTGGCCTTAAATATGGCCAAGCTACCAAATGAAGAACAAAATAAAGCGACTGGTTAAACAGCTAGAATTATCAAGGAGCAATTAGATATAAAACCAGTGATCATAGTAATAAAAACGATGAATCCTAAGCAACTATTAAATGTAGAATTCTTATTTTATCCCTCTTATTTAACTTTTAAGTAACTTCACTGTGTTTGTTAATCTCTATACAACTTGTGATTTTGCTTGCTGCCTAGTACTAGCAAACACTTGTGTCAAATTATACTCCATTACATGATGTAGATATGGGTGCTCATAGTTATGATTGTATTTTCACAACTTGCTTTAAAAATTGCTACTGCAGTAATGTCTTAGAAATGTTATACATGTTTCTAATTGTTTTGGCACTATCAGTCCCCTCCCCCAAATCACATCATTTATACATATCAGCTTTTCCCCATCCAATTTATGATCTACATTTTATAATATTAAAGTCCTTGCTTCAAATAATTCTTAGCTACCACTCTTTATTTTGGATTATTTGATGTGGATGTCGGTGCATATTCTTCTTATAGTATAACAATAATTTACACTAATCAGTCGTATTATAAAAATGATTTCAAAGTGCAGATTGTCCTTTACAAATTATTATTTTTAAATAATGGAACAACTAGTTTTTCCAACAACATTATTATATTTATAAATGAGTACTTGTTACACATATTTCATATCATATTTTCAATTTTCAGTACATTTACTACATTTGTTAACCTATGTACTATAATAAGTTTACCTTTTATCTTAAACACATGATTAAATAATATTGTAGTATGGATTGTGCATATGGGTAGCTCTGTGAATATTTTATACGTTGGTTTCCTCCTTTTCACCCCTCCCTTTTTCTCCACCTACTTAATGAGACTACCTCAGCTCACCTTACCTCCACTCCACACCAGCCACAAGGCTTCACTCCTTCTCCGTCCTTTACACGCATTTCATATTTTCAAGTTTCAGTACAGTTACTACATTTGTTAACCTTTGTACTATAATAAGTTTACCTTTTATCTTAAACACATGATTAAATAATATTGCAGTATAGATTGTCCATACGGGTAGCTCTGTGAACATTCTAGGAATTGGTTTCCTCCTTTTCACCCCTCCCTTTTCTCCACCTACTTAATGAGACTACCTCACCTCACCTCACCTTACCTCCACTCCACCACATCCACAAGGCTCCACTCCTTCTCTATCCTTTTATTTCTGTTGATTCGAATCTGCACGTTGCCCTCGCCTGATATGCTTCCCCCTTCCTCCTTTATTCCCTTTTGTCTTCATGAATGCTTGACCTTTAACTACATATATATGAAGATGCTTCTGTGCGGATGCACAAACGGTGCCCGAACTCTTACGGGAATCGTCGGTAAAGCCGCAAGTAATGAGTATGATGGGCAGGGGCACTGTGAATAAAGTGCGGGACAATAAGTCGCGATTATGGGTCTCACGGGAGGCGGGCCACGGATAAGTCCCTGAAGTCTCACTGTCCCCCATGTCCTCGGTGGCTCAGATGGATAAAGGGTCTACCATGTAAGAAGGACATCCAGGGATCGAGTCTCGGTCGGGGCACATATCCCCGATGACTTATGTCATCGCCTGTATACTGCTAAGGGTATTCGTTTCATGGTAATTTCATTCTAACGAGCTGCATGGTTACCGATGGTATCTGTTTTTTCGGACATGTCCGAAAGACCAGATACCATCTTCATATATACACTATACCTTTCCCAGCGAACACGGTACTCCTTGCTAAGTCGATACCGGCTCTGCGCTGGGGTTAGGGGATTGGGGTTGGATTGTTTTGGGGAAGGTGACGAGACAGCGTGGTCATCGGTCTCATCGGATTAGGGAAGGACGGGGAAGGAAGTCGGCCATGACCTTTGAAAGGAACCATCCCGGCATTTGCCTGGAGCTATTTAGGGAAATCACGGAAAACCTAAATCAGGATGGCCGGACGCGGGATTGAACCGTCGTCCTCCCGAATGCGAGTCCAGTGTCTAACCACTGCGCCATCTCGCTCGGTTGCGCTGGGGTTAATGGAGCTCATTTTGAATGTATATTGTAATGTACTACTGATCAAAACAATAAAGCCGCTGCATTCTCAATTACACACAATAACCTCCTGCATACCGAGTACTCCAACAATACAGGTTTTTGACTCATGGCTGCATTAAGAAATATATTTGTTTTTGTCTCCCTATTCTTCAGTCTGGTACCGCGCGACAGCTACTGTCGCAGGTTCGAATCCTGCCTCTGGCATGGATGTGTGTGTCGTCCTTAGGTTAATTAGGTTTAAGTAATTCTAAGTTCTAGGGGACTGATGAGCTCAGATGTTAAATCCCATAGTGCTCAGAGCCATTAAAACCGTTTCTGTCTCCCTGTTAAGTGGTTCAAATGGCTCTAAGCACTATGGCACTTGACATTTGAGGTCATCAGTCCCCTACTTAAACGTAACTAACCTACGGACATATTCATGCCCGAGGCAGGATTCGAACCTGTGACCGTAGCAGCAGCGTGGTTCCGGACTGAAGCGCGTAAAACCACATGGCCACAGAAGCCAGCTGTCTCCCTGCTAATTTGGGCACTTAATGTTTTAACACCCCCTATACCTGATATTCCTCCGGTACAGTCCCGGAAGTTTGGGAGTGTGGATGAGCGGAAACAGCTGGAGAAACCGTAAATTCTGAGCTTCACATTTTTCTCCCTTACTTCCGTAAATGGATGTTACAACGTCATTCAAACGAAACAAATGTAGCCTGTTTTCGTCTGCCCAATAGGCAGGCACCCAGAGCTCCTGATGTCTATTTTGAGCGTGACAAATTTCGTCATACAATGCATCCAATGGTCACGTTACACAGCCCATTTCCTTTCAAGGAGCACTTGAGACGAACATGTGCGCAACCCAAAAGAAGAAACAACATACTTCGCAATTTGTGTGGCACTAGTAGAGGATCGTCAACAGCAGACACCCTTCGACTATCAGCAGTCGGATTTGTATACTCAACGGCAAAAATTTTCAAATTTGTGTGAAATCTAATGGGAATTAACTGCTAAGGTCATCAGTCCCTGAGCTTACACACTACATAACCTAAATTATCCTAAGGACTAACACACACACCCATGCCCGAGGGAGGACTCGAACCTCCGGCGCGACCAGTCGCACAGTCCATGACTGCAGCGCCTGAGACCGCTCGGCTAATCCCGGGCGGCACTCAACGGCAGACCACTGTACGTCTCTCTGGCTTAACAGTCCATAAATGAGAAAGATGACGTAGAACTTAACGAATCTATTCCCACTGTTAGTGTTCAAAATGGTTCAAATGGCTCTGAGCACTAACCTAAGGACATCACACACATCCATGCCCGACGCAGGATTCGAACCTGCGACCGTAGCAGTCGCGCGGTTCCGGACTGAAGCGCCTAGAACCGCCCGGCCACAACGGCCGGCACTGTTAGTGTGTCATTACGGTATACGCCCACATAGTGGTTACCTACCTTGATGCACATTCCAACTCCTAGTATCACACGGAAGAATGCGCTATTGCTTGAATACCAGAAAACTGGTGATAAACGCCTTTCGATAATAAACGACGTTTTTCATGTGGAACGAAAAAGATTAAAGTCATATCACAATTTTATCACAGTTAGGATTCTTACGTAAAGTGAATTGAGTGCCATCGATAAATAGAACCGCTGTTCGCAATGCAGCTGTCCAGAAATTGCCCTGCACCCAGTAGAAAGCCCTGGATTGGACCTCTCTTGGACAATGTGGACTGGCCTGAAGCGCATCCGAACGGATCATGGAAGATGTGCACACACTCCTCACAAGTGGGCCAAACCTTCATCACCATCTTATGACTGTGGTGTGGAACAAGGAGCAATTGGTCGTATTGTATCAACGTGTCCCGCACGTGCTTACCAACGTCCTTTCGGAGATTTCCTGAGAGTAACGGATGGTGTGATAAATGATATACAAGAAATTGATATTCGCCTATAGCTGTTGTCATTTGTATTATATTACGCTGCAGAGCTGTGTCGGAATTTTGTGGAGTCGTTTAGTAAACTTTGAATATGTGTAGCTATTCTTGTAATTCAAAAACTGTTAATATGTGCTGTATGATTCATAAATAAATAATACGTTTCCTTGGGCAACGTCATAGTTTACTTTTTTCCTTCTGTGGGACGTTTGCCACATTTATCGTTCTATTAGCACAACATTTCCAGAACCATTCGTGTATTTGCGAATGTACGTGAACATGAACCTATACCGAGTCCAACTACAGTGAAATGTAAGAGAAAATAGCCGGAATAGAGCATTACTATCCCACGCATAGACTGCCGTTAACAAAACACAAACAGATAGCTTTGCAACGGTGTCGCGACTGGGAAGCATGAACTGCTGATGTATGGCATCGCACCGTATACAGCAAAGTTACAGTTCTGCACTACCCGAAACGTGTCGTTTCCTCCTCCCTTTCTGTGTGATTAACTTCTTCTGTCATGCAGTGTGTTATATTAACATTCATACTAAATATTCTAATAACCTTTTTCTTGTTATGTGTTAATGAACCACTTATTTTCGTACACTTCGTGAATCCATAATCTACACTAAACTGAGTCACATGTTCCTTTCGTTGCTTTCTGTCCATGTGGATCCACTCCACTGCATCATATTAGCAAATTACGATTAAAATATATGATTCCTTCTCCTGTTATAAAATGAATTCCACTTTCCATTTCTTTTATATTGATTTCTATATCTAATACAAGTTTATTTCGTAGTTCAAATTATGTTTTGAAACTCATTCACAAACGCATCTGGTTTCATTCTCAGAAATTTTCTTACTGCCTGCGCTCATTAACATACTACGTAACACATTACAGTAGTCTTTAACAAGACGTTTTGAAACTATCTCCTTCTCCTCAGTACTAGATAAATATCTCTCTCAGATCTCCTTTCTAATCATCAACGGGTCATGAAATGGTGTGTATTTTTTTACTGATAGTTTAGTTTACAGTTGACCGGAAATACACTCTAGCTACTCGTAGGCCTTTTTTATTTTATTTTATTTTTTAGTGAGAAACTTTCACTGAATGGAGTAATGTGTAGAACATCGAAACAATCTTCGTACCGAAGACCACAACAAAAAAAATTAAAAAAACGCGCAACCACACGCCCATCTACCCACCCACCCACACACACACACACACACACACACACACACACACCTACGCACAACTACTATTAGAAAGACATGAGTGATTCAATGTCGAGACGAAAGTGCTCACAACCCTTTTGCTGAGTACTGCAACGTAATTAGTATGTAAATAAAGCCATTAAGATATCACAATGCATTGGCTAATTTCGCGAGCCTAACGACACGGCCTCTGACTCAGTACGATATTCATTTGCTGTTGTATTCCATTCACAGGAACCAGTACGTAAACGGCTCCATAGAGTGGCACTGAAATCGCACTGGTTGTGTTTTCATTCTTCCCACGCGCGGATTACGCTGCCAATAACCTCGTCGTTCTATCACGTGCGGACACGTCAGATGAAATGGACGCCCTGCAGGGTCGGAGGTCTTCAAGAAGAAGCTTGGATTGCATCCGGGTCTGTCGTGTTAGCGATGAGAGGAATGTAGCTCATGTAGAGGCATACGCAATAAGTGTTTCACTATGCTGCGGAATTCACACTGATAGGGATCTTCCTGGCACATCAAAGTGTATCCCGGACACGACCACGAACTCGGAACCTCGTTTTCAAAGAAAATTCTCTCACCGGCTGTGCTATCCACTTACGTCTCAAAATGGTTGTCGGTACATCCGCCACTACCTCCGTTTTGTTTTCTGGGGCGTGCAGGGACTCTTACAGGTACTCTACAATAAAGGGAGTAAATTTCTTGAAAAACTCTGCCAACAGTATTAATTTTTGCGAGTAAAACCTTACAGATGGCTTAATACATCTTCATGTATGACGACGTTGCGGCTACTGCCATCGTCAGTTCAAAACTTGGAACTCCTTAAACAAACATCAATGGCAGTTGCAACAAAACTAATACCAAACGGTATGTTATTCCATAAATGCTATTGCAGCTGACACTTGACGTTTCTTCCAGGTTCTAGGTTTTGCTCTGATGACGGCAGTAGCTGATAAATGAAAACATATTAAGCGATCTATAAAGTTTACCTGACAGATACAAGTTGCAGCGGCTGGCACTTGTTTCGGAACGTAAATAAATATACACTACTGGCCATTAAAATTGCTACACCACCAAGATGACGTGGTACAGACGCGAAATTTAACCGCCAGTAAGAAGATGCTGTGATATGCAAAAGATTAGCATCAACGCGATACCACAGTTCATCAAGAGTAGTGACTGGCGTATTGTGACGAGCCCGTTCCTCGGCCTCCATTGACCAGACGTTTTCAATTGTCGAGAGATCTGGAGAATGTGCTGGCCAGGGCAGCAGTCGAACTTTTTCTGTATCCACAAAGGCCCGTACAAGACCTGCAACATGCGGTCGGTCCTTATCCTGCAGAAATGTTGGGTTTCGCAGGGATCGAATGAAGGGTAGAGCCACAGGTCGTAACACATCTGAAATGTAACGTCCACTGTTCAAAGTGCCGTCAGGTGACCGAGATGTGTAACCAATGGCACCCCATACCATCACGCCGGGTGATACACCGGTATAGCGATGACGAATACACCCAGGTTCGTCGTTGAGTACACCATCGCAGGCGCTCCTGTCTGTGATGCAGTGTCAAGGGTAACCGTAGCCATGGTCACCGAGTTGATAGTCCATGCTGCTGCCAACGTCGTCGAACTGTTCGTGCAGATGATTGTTGTCTTGCAAACGTCCCCATTTGTTGACTCAGGGATCGAAACGGGGCTGCACGATCCGTTACAGCCATGCGGATAAGATGCCTGTCATCTGGAATGCTAGTGATACGAGGCCGTTGGGGTCCAGCACGGCGTCCCGTATTACCCTTCTGGATCCACCGATTCCATATTCTGCTAACAGTCATTGGATCTCGACCAACGCGAGCAGCAATGTCGCGATGCGATAAGCCGCAATCACGATAGGCTACAATCCGACTTTATCAAAGTCGGAAACGTGATGGTACGCATTTCTCCTCCTTACACGAGGCATCACAACTACGTTTCACCAGGCAACGCCAGTCAGCTGCTGTTTGTGTATGAGAAATCGGTTGGAAACTTCCCTCATGTCAGCACGTTGTAGATGTCGCCACCGCCGCCAACCTTGTGTGAATGCTCTGAAAAGTTAAACATTTGCATATCACAGCATCTTCTTCCTGTTGGTTAAATTTCGCGTCTTTAGCACGTCATCTTCGTGGTGTAGCAATTTTAATGACCAGTAGTGTAGTTTGCGGACCACAGATGTAGATGTAGACCATTCCAGCATACTTATCTTCAAAGTGCTTGTGTAGTGAAAGATTGAAATATGAAAGCATCACTGTCCTGAGAACGCCAGTCCCTTTGTTATTGGAGGATGACGATTCAAACTCGCGTCCTGCCACCCTATTTAGATTTTCCATGACGTCCCTAAACCGCTTTTGGCAAAAGTCTGGATGGTTGCTTGGAAAGGGCACGGCTGACCTCCTTCCCCATTCTTCCATAATCCGATGGCCCTGATGACCATGCAATTTGCTCCCCTACCACACATCAACCTACCATTCTCACAACTCATTCTACGCGCTCTATGTATGCGACGAAACTAAGATACAAATTACTTGCCGGTGTTCTGATTTAGTTTCTTCGAGGCATCGCCAAAATATTTTTGGCGAGTGTCAGGTTGGTTCTTTCGGAAAAGTAACTGCCGGATCCATTTCCTATCAAATGGCTCTGAACACTATGGGACTTAACATCTGAGGTCATCAGTCCCCTAGGACTTAGAACTACTTAAACCTAACTAACCTAAGGACATCACACACATCCATGCCCGAGGCAGGATTCGAACCTGCGACCGTAGCAGTCACGCGATTCCAGACTGAAGCGCCTAGAACCGCTCGGCCACACCGGCCGACCTACATTTCCTATACTTTTCAGACGTAGTTCCCCGTTTGCAGCCACTTCGACAAGCCATTCAAATATAAAGTACATTGCGTTTTTTTTTCTCGAGGGCTGTGGTCAGCTGCAATCTGCACCCTGTTTCTTAGGATGGCTGAACTGATAACTCAGGAATCTCTCCCACCAGTTCACAATCAAGATTGGTCTGATGAACTGGCTGCATGTATTTATTAACAGTTCCAGCGACTCGGTGAGTTTCTGGATTAACGTTATTATATAGTTCTTTCCATCCAGATTTTAATTTTCTGTTTCAATAATTTTTTAACTCTTTGCTCCATCAAGTTACTAAAAATACATTAAGTTTCTTATATCATCGTCACATGCGAGAGAGTAACTTCATTTCGACGTTTGTATCGAAGATAAAGCTAGGAAATAATGTTATCCCATTCTTTCTCACAGAAAATCAGTCGTTTAAACCATCAAAATAGTGTGAAACGCATATTTGCATCTTCTTTTCAGAAACTAGCAAATAACTCATTTATTAGTTTTCTACCTTGTGCCGCGAAATGACTGAGTCCATCGGTAAGGAGATTATTTAGGTTAAATACAGTGTGCTCCATAATACATGGGATTTCTAATTTAGTAAAGAACACATAATTTATTTGAAAATCGTTAGTACTATTATGTCAATGTGAGACACAAGGACTGCGATTAAATATGAAACCAAATATGAGGCAAATATCCTCCACGACTTCGTCTGCATACATCCACTCTGTGGACGAAATTTTCAGTGACTAATAGCGAAGTTCCGCTTGAATTTGACACGTGATACATGTAAGTTCTGCCTTGAGTTGAAGGATGATTCGTGGGTTGCCCACATAAACAGAAGATTTGACACACCTCACAAAAGAAGTCACGTGGTGACACGTGGTGCACGAGTTCGGTGGCCAGTCCTGATAGCCACTGGGAGAGATGAGACGTGCAGGGTGTTCTCAGAAACCTTGTTGCTTCAGGTTGCCCCATCGTTTTGGAACCACATGTGTTCCCCACTCCGTTCTTCCAATTGCGGCAATAAAACCTGTGTTGTTGTGTGGCGATAACGATCACCAGTCACCGCCATTGCTTTTCCAGTCTCGTCTTCAAAAAAGTATGGCCCAGTTAGTTCACCAACCAATAACCTTCACCAAATTTGGTTTATTGACATGACCATTAAGTTAGTAGTTTGTCTTGTCGCTGAAAATTATTTTCTTATGAAAATCGCAGTCGAATTCTTATTTCGTGATTACTCGGTCAGAAAATGTTCGAAATTTCAGGTGGTCCATCAGCTTCGGCTCTTTTGCTAGTTATATTGTAAAAGGACGCAACTGCATGTCTTTTGTTAAAATTTGATGTAAGCTGATTTTCGGAATGGCTAACTGTTGAGACAGGTGGATAATCGACTTCATTGCACACGTAGTGACGCTCTCACTGACTAGAGCCACATTCTCTACCGACCAACGAGACCGAAGTCGCCCAGGTGATTTCTTGTTCACTGTCGATCCTGTATTTTAAAATTTCCCTACTCAGTCTCTGCACTGTTGATGCATCGCGTTTCGCCTACCAAAATTTATACCACTTCTTCGGACGGTCTCTGCATAGCATTCAACTTACTTTCAAAATCTGGCTGCGTTGATCCATCGAATATCGCTCCGTTTCAGCTGATAAACAAAATGCACAAATCAGAACTCATAGTGATAGTCTGTATTCGAAATACCAACAGGTAGCCGGTCCGGCAACCAAAGAAAGTGAAAGAAGTACCCAGTATAACAGTTCTTTATGGGACACCCTTTATTACTGGAGAAAGAAAATCCTTTTCGGGAAAAAGCCGTCTATGTCGTCTATGATGACGAGATTTGGTGTTACGAATACGACAAAGTGCTGAAATTCATACGAAGGTTTAGCGTTTTGGTGACATAACCGACATTATAGCCAGTGTTGAGCAACATTCCAAAGAACGCCTTTTATGTCAGTTTTATATGCCTGTATGAACGTTATCTGTGTTGTAAGGAAGTTGGGGGGACGCGATGTAGAACACTTGAAGCATTAAACCTACCACCTTATCTTTTCTCTAATCTTTTACTACCAATTGTGGACTGTTGGATAATAGCGCATTAAGCATTCTTCGGGCACTCCATATGCAAATGGAACGTGAAGAATCACCAATAACTGTTGCAATAGAAAGAATCCCCTGCAGTAATAGCTTACAGTGCTTTGCTTACATATACACACATCAAAAATGTTTGCATCACCCTGGTTCCCAGAACTCCTGAAGATAACGTTGACTGTGGATGTTATATCACAGACACAGTCCATTCGACTGTTCAGAGATGTCACTAAACCCGCCCAAAGATGTAAACAACCATGCATGTGCAGCGCTTATTAGACGGAGGGTGTCCGACAGCCGATCAGTTGCAGACATTCCACCAGGAAGCAGGTACACGGCTCGTGTTGTCTCCAGTTCAGCCTCATCCCGTCCGCATTGTTACTTTGTGCCAGGAATGGCTCTCAACAAGTGTCCAGGCGTCTCGGGTGAACCAAAGCGATGTTCATCGGACGTGGAGGAGATACGTAGAAGCAGGAACTGTCGATAACGTGCCTCGCTCAGGCCGCCGAAGGGCTACTGCTGCAGTGGATGATAGCTACCTACGGATTATGTCTCGGATGAACCCTGACAGCACGCCACCATGTTGAATAATGGTTTTCGTGCAGCCACAGAACGTCGTGTTACGACTCAAAGTCTGCACAATGGGCTACATGATGCGCAACTTCATTCCCTACGTCCAAGACGAGGTCCATCTTTGCAACCACGACACCAGGCAATGCTGTACAGATGGGCCCAACATCATGCCGAAATGACCGCTCAGTTTTGGCGTCTCGTTCTCTTCACCGATGAGTGTCGCACACGCCTTCAGCCAGTCAATCGTCAGAGACGTGTTTGAAGGTAACCCGGTCAGGCTGAACGCCTTGGACACAGTGTCCAGTGAGTGGAGCAATGTGGAGGTTCCTTGCTGTTTTGGGGTGGCATTATGTGGGGTGACGTACGCCACTGGTAGTCCCGGTAGGGGCCTTAACGGATGTACGATACGTGAATGCCTTCCTCCGACCGATAGTGCAGCCATTTCGGCAGGATATTGGCGAGGCATTCGTCTCCAAGGACATTTCGCGTCCCCATCGTGCACATCTTGTGAATAACTTCCTTCCGGATAACGACATCGATCGACTAGAGTGGCCGGCATCTTCTCCAGATATTAACCCTATCGAATTTATCTGGGATAGATTGAAAAGGGCTGTTTATGGACGAACTGCCCGTTCAACCACTCTGAGGGATGTACACCGAATCTCCGTTGAGGAGTGGGACAGTCTGGACGAACAGTGCCTTGATGAACTTGTGGATAGTATGCCACGGCGAATACAGGCATGCATCAATGCAAGAGTATGTGCTACTGAATATTAGAGGTATAGGTGTGTACAGTAATCTGGACAGCCACCTCTGAAGTTCTCGCTGTATGGTGGTACAACAAGCAATGTGTGGCTTTCATGAGCAATAAAAAGGGCGGAAATGAAGTTTATGTTGATGTCTATTCCAATCTTCTGTACATATTCCGGAACTCTCGGATCCAAGGTGACGCAAAACTTTTTTGTTGTGTGTAGATACAGCTTCTTCCGATGGCCTGAAAACAGAATTTCGATACTACGTATCCTGTAACTAAATAACAGACGCATAGCGTGCAGACAAATTTCTATTGCAGTGGACTTACAAAATTTATTAAGAAAAAGGCTCCCTCGGCAACAAGGCTTTGAAGGTCAAAGCAGTTAGTAAAAGAACGTCCTTGTCCTTGGCCGTGGCAAGTAATTTCGAGAAAAACTATGAAGTTCGACCGTCAAAAGCTCGTTTCTCCTCTAAGAAAGAAACAGCGTGGCAAACGCCGAAGCATCTCCGCGTATTATCCGTGACTGGGGAGACGTCCGTGTTCCTGAGCAAGGTTCACGGCCAACACACGGCCAACAACTCACCTCGTGCCTGGTGTGACACGGCAGGAGGGGGCGCGGGAATCTTATTACGAGTCGTCGACCGCGAAGACACGGGGTGGTGGTCTGCCGTTCATTACAGCGTGCCTCGGGCGCCACTCCTTTCACAGCCGAGCAGTTCTCCGACAGCTACCGACGCTGAGGCGGCGTACACAGAGGAAATAATCGTACAGATCCAGACAGGGGAACTCATCACGCTGCGTGACTAACGATTTGTTAGCGGAAAGTACGCCTCAGCGCCTACAGTCACTACAGTCGTAATTCATTGTGATTGCTAGAGTGTGTTGTCGTCTGGAGTGACGATAACATATTATGTTCTTCCCACTACGTGCAAACAACACAAACGACAAAATTACGGAGAAACTCCATTCTTAATGCGACAACGATAGTGCATTTGGTTAAGATCGTTCTAGCTTCCTAACTTACCCTCAGCGGAGCAGCTGTTATCTAGATTTATAGCATAAAATAAAGCAGTGTATGTGAAACGGAAAGCGGAAAGGGACCTCTCGTCGAAAACTTCGAATTCTGAGCTATTGCAACTTCTACATTCATAATTAAATTATGGACGCTTCATATTGAAATAGATACCTATCTCCAAATCTGAGTGAGCTAAGACACGCTGAATATTGGTGGTGGAAAATAGAAGTTTAAGACAGTGCATTTTAGAGTCAACTTTATTACTATCCATAATTTTCCTTCTTTAAGAAACAAATTCTGCGTAATCAGATGAAAAACAGCCGACCAGTTGCAAAGGATAAAGTAATCTTTACCTAGGTTTCAATAGGTTTAAACCTATCTTCTTCAGAAGACGGCCTGAGGAAAATGAACATCATGTTTTATATGAAAGGTATACACATAGGTCAAGTTTAGAGTTTAACATATATTAGGAGGCACTTGTGTTACAAAATATGAGATAAATTTCTTGTACTTACAGTATTACATTAACATGGCATGATACGTCGTTGCAATTTTTACAAACATCTCCATAGCTCCATTAGTTCAAATACAATATAGCCCTAAGAGTAGGGTTCGTCAAATAAATAAAATTAAGTACATGGAGGTCGGAGCGCGTATAAGCAACTGAGTAAAATCGGCCTGCGTGGTAGCAATGCGGCCAGGGCAGGTGGCGCTCAGGTCGCGTACTATGTGCCGATTGGCGTACTGAAGCAACATGTAAAATATAAATATTAGTTGCGTCTTTAGAAGAAGTGACAGTGAACAAAATGAAAGCGTTTAACATTTCCATTATAACAATGTGGGAGCCTTAGAAATAGTAACGTAGAAACATACATCAAAAAGGCAGGTGGCGCATACGCCATGAGTTACATGCAGTGGCATATACAGCCAAAATAAAATTATAGTACCATATTAGTGAAGCACACAGAACGTATATAAGTCAAAACTTTAAGTATAAACAGTAATGGCATCTTAAGACATAAATTACGAAACCTGGTGCACAATTTAGTTATTATACATTCACTGGGATCCGAGGCTCTAAGATAAGCGAGAATTACATGAGGGCCGGTGTAGTGGCAGCCATACATCATGAGTAAATCACATTGCATAAAAGGTAGTGAGCTTAGAGATATAAAAGTGCATTATAGCATCCTGAGGAAAAAGACTACTGAGGTTATCAACATTTATGTTATGAATTAAATAATACGGGTTTAAAGCCTTCCAAAAATTGTCTACAGGCAAGGTTCAACTGATCGTTGAGTATATTGCCGTCTTTTAGCTCTAGATGTTTAAAAATAAATAGCTCTTCCCACAGATCTAATCTCCGTCCTTTAACTTGTCTGTGTAGGATAACCGTGTCTTCTAACTGTTTAGGCGTATGGCCGGCTATCCAGAGGTGTTCAGCAAAAGTAGAGTTGTGAACGTTAGCTCCTTTTTTTCCTAATAGACGTTCTTTATATCGTGTTTTAACAGCTCTGTCTGTTTGACCAATATAATATGAGGGGCAGTTACTACAGGTTATTTTGTATACACCTGAATTAGAAAACCAATCGTTAGCAATTTCTACTGAATGTATAAGATTTCTTTTTAAACTGTTGTCTGTAGAAAAGGAGACGTTACAGTTATATTTTTTAGTTAGAAGACGTTTAATCCTATATGATATGTTACCCAAGAAAGGGATGGAAATAAATTTTTTAGTTTCTGTGGTATCAGTGGGGAGGTTATTACTCAAAGTCGAACAGTTTTGGGAAATTTTCTTATTAAGCAGGTGATCGATCATGTTCTGGTTGTATCCATTATTAACAGCGATCGTTTTGATGACATTCAATTCTTTTTGTTCATCCGCAGGTGATAAAGGCGTAGTTACCATTCGGTGAATGGCGGAATGAAAAAATGCCAATTTGTGCGCTTTAGGATGAGTTGAGTCAGCAGGAATGACATTATCTGAATATGTTTCCTTGCGGAAGATATTGAAATGGAAGGTATTATCTTGTATAGAAATTGTTAAATCTAAAAAATTAAGTTCACGTTTATCATTTTGAAGTTCTTTTGTGAAGGAAATTTTTTCATGTAGACCATTGAAAGTTTTGAAGAGCTGCTCTAACTCATAGTCAGTGCCATCAAAAGCAATGAGAATGTCGTCCACATAACGTGTATAATAGCGGATTTTGTGATGTAATTCTGAACTGGACTTGAAAAATGCTGTTTCCAGGGTGTTAATGAAAATCTCTGCTAGAATACCGGCAAAGGGGCTGCCCATAGCTAGACCATCTGGCTGTATATACATTTTCCCATTAAATGTAAAATAATTGTATTTTAATATGACCTTAAGCAAACCAATAAGTTCAGCAATCTGAGTTTCACTTAGTTTTTTATGCTTAAAAAGATTTTCTTTTACAAGGCCTATGGTTTCATCAACCGGGACATTTGTATAGAGGCTGACGATGTCGAAGGACACCAGTCTAGTATCAGGTGTACATCTTACAGATTGAATATTGTTAATTAATTCCTTACTATTTTTTATAGAAAAATTATTTTCAAATGTGAAAGCATCTTTAATTTTAAAATGGAGGTGCCTAGCAAGCGTGTGATGTGGACTACCTATACCATTCACTACAGGGCGGATCGGATGATTTTGTTTGTGCCGTTTAAACTGGCTTCTGAGCACAGGTGGTTTCGGGTTCATATTTATAAGCCTTTTCTTTTGAAACTTATTAAACAGGCTGACGGAATTAGATAGAGTACGCCGGATTTCATTTTGCAGTTCAGCAGTTGGATCTACGGTAACCTCAGTGATGTCGTTTTCCTCAAAAAACTTTACAGTTTTCTCTATATATTCATTTTTATAAGCCACGACAACGGTGTTACCTTTGTCGCTCTTAGTGGCTAAAGCGTCATGCTCTCTAAGTTTATGATTAATGCTTTTTACTATACTATATTCACGCGACTGACAATTAGGAGATAATTTAATTTCTTTCTCTATTATGTTATTACATTCGTAAGCACATTTAACTTGCTCCGTTTTCTCTAATTTCAGAGATTCTAAACCAGTTTTTAGATCTACAATGAGGTTACAAATAACTGGATATTTATCGAGTTTAGAAGGCAAGTTATATTTAAGGCCTTTACACAATAAGTCGTTCTCAGCCTGCGTAAAAGTAATATTACTTTTATTTAGTACTCTTTCGTAAAATAGGTGCTTGCCACTATTATCTGCTGTATTAACACTTTTACTTGTGGTCCTGTTACTAAACTTCAAAAGCTTTCTTTCATGTCTAGCCTTGATTTCTTCTTTACGATTAGAGAGCCATTCATTAATGCTATTTAATATATAATCAATTTTGAAAATTACAAAGGTCATTAAAAGCTTTAGTTAAAAATAGGTATATACAGTAGGCTTCACTATTAAGAACATCTTTTTTCTTGTACAAATTCACTATGCTATCTGAAATGACTAGATGCACTAACTTCTTTTTAATAGAAGGCACTCTGTTACACTGTTTAAAGTTTATGTATGCCTTTACGTAATCAGGGATAATGTCTTTATCTAGGCACTGTTGATTAAAGTCAATAGCCATACCTGCTTTCACAATTTTTAATTTGATGTCCATATACCTGGATGCAGCTTTTGATACCTCGGCAGGCAAGAATTTCATTATTTTAAACATAGCTGCGTAACAGCAACGGTTCCACGTAATCAGATGAAAAACAGCCGACCAGTTGCAAAGGATAAAGTAATCTTTACCTAGGTTTCAACCTATCTTCTTCAGAAGACGGCCTGAGGAAAATGAACATCATGTTTTATATGAAAGGTATACACATAGGTCAAGTTTAGAGTTTAACATATATTAGGAGGCACTTGTGTTACAAAATATGAGATAAATTTCTTGTACTTACAGTATTACATTAACATGGCATGATACGTCGTTGCAATTTTTACAAACATCTCCATAGCTCCATTAGTTCAAATACAATATAGCCCTAAGAGTAGGGTTCGTCAAATAAATAAAATTAAGTACATGGAGGTCGGAGCGCGTATAAGCAACTGAGTAAAATCGGCCTGCGTGGTAGCAATGCGGCCAGGGCAGGTGGCGCTCAGGTCGCGTACTATGTGCCGATTGGCGTACTGAAGCAACATGTAAAATATAAATATTAGTTGCGTCTTTAGAAGAAGTGACAGTGAACAAAATGAAAGCGTTTAACATTCCCATTATAACAATGTGGGAGCCTTAGAAATAGTAACGTAGAAACATACATCAAAAAGGCAGGTGGCGCATACGCCATGAGTTACATGCAGTGGCATATGCAGCCAAAATAAAATTATATTACCATATTAGTGAAGCACACAGAACGTATATAAGTCAAAACTTTAAGTATAAACAGTAATGGCATCTTAAGACATAAATTACGAAACCTGGTGCACAATTTAGTTATTATACATTCACTGGGATCCGAAGCGCACAAATTGGCATTTTTTCATCCCGCCATTCACCGAATGGTAACTACGCCTTTATCACCTGCGGATGAACAAAAAGAATTGAATGTCATCAAAACGATCGCTGTTAATAATGGATACAACCAGAACATGATCGATCACCTGCTTAATAAGAAAATTTCCCAAAACTGTTCGATTTTGAGTAATAACCTCCCCACTGATACCACAGAAACTAAAAAATTTATTTCCATCCCTTTCTTGGGTAACATATCATATAGGATTAAACGTCTTCTAACTAAAAAATATAACTGTAACGTCTCCTTTTCTACAGACAACAGTTTAAAAAGAAATCTTATACATTCAGTAGAAATTGCTAACGATTGGTTTTCTAATTCAGGTGTATACAAAATAACCTGTAGTAACTGCCCCTCATATTATATTGGTCAAACAGACAGAGCTGTTAAAACACGATATAAAGAACGTCTATTAGGAAAAAAAGGAGCTAACGTTCACAACTCTACTTTTGCTGAACACCTCTGGATAGCCGGCCATACGCCTAAACAGTTAGAAGACACGGTTATCCTACACAGACAAGTTAAAGGACGGAGATTAGATCTGTGGGAAGAGCTATTTATTTTTAAACATCTAGAGCTAAAAGACGGCAATATACTCAACGATCAGTTGAACCTTGCCTGTAGACAATTTTTGGAAGGCTTTAAACCCGTATTATTTAATTCATAACATAAATGTTGATAACCTCAGTAGTCTTTTTCCTCAGGATGCTATAATGCACTTTTATATCTCTAAGCTCACTACCTTTTATGCAATGTGATTTACTCATGATGTATGGCTGCCACTACACCGGCCCTCATGTAATTCTCGCTTATCTTAGAGCCTCGGATCCCAGTGAATGTATAATAACTAAATTGTGCACCAGGTTTCGTAATTTATGTCTTAAGATGCCATTACTGTTTATACTTAAAGTTTTGACTTATATACGTTCTGTGTGCTTCACTAATATGGTAATATAATTTTATTTTGGCTGTATATGCCACTGCATGTAACTCATGGCGTATGCGCCACCTGCCTTTTTGATGTATGTTTCTACGTTACTATTTCTAAGGCTCCCACATTGTTATAATGGGAATGTTAAACGCTTTCATTTTGTTCACTGTCACTTCTTCTAAAGACGCAACTAATATTTATATTTTACATGTTGCTTCAGTACGCCAATCGGCACATAGTACGCGACCTGAGCGCCACCTGCCCTGGCCGCATTGCTACCACGCAGGCCGATTTTACTCAGTTGCTTATACGCGCTCCGACCTCCATGTACTTAATTTTATTTATTTGACGAACCCTACTCTTAGGGCTATATTGTATTTGAACTAATGGAGCTATGGAGATGTTTGTAAAAATTGCAACGACGTATCATGCCATGTTAATGTAATACTGTAAGTACAAGAAATTTATCTCATATTTTGTAACACAAGTGCCTCCTAATATATGTTAAACTCTAAACTTGACCTATGTGTATACCTTTCATATAAAACATGATGTTCATTTTCCTCAGGCCGTCTTCTGAAGAAGATAGGTTTAAGCCTATTGAAACCTAGGTAAAGATTACTTTATCCTTTGCAACTGGTCGGCTGTTTTTCATCTGATTACGTGGAACCGTTGCTGTTACGCAGCTATGTTTAAAATAATGAAATTCTGCGTACGTACACTTTAAAAATGGCCTTTGTCAAACAGTAAAACTTATTTAAGTTGGTATTACACATTAAATGGTTAACCACTTCACAAATATAGCACATTATGGTTTACAAAAATTTAAAATCATATAAATTGACCCCAAATTGAGAAAAAATATTATATCCTGCACAGATTTGTCTTTTAGCAAATTACTGGTACTTTTATCTGTGTTGAGGCATTTTTTTGATTTTGAAACCACTCATGGACCCAAAACTACAAAAAACAATTTATTCACAAAACGACCAAAAATGATTGCTGAGATCCCATATTTTATAGTGGCCAAAGGATCTGATTTTATACTTCTAAAATACTTGGGTCTGAAGGGGTTCAAGATGGTCTACAAATACCGGTTTCGCTCCTTTCTCTTTCGTTCTGGTATATTATCACATTCTTCCTCAGTTTTCTGACTGTTAGCATAGAATGTATTTTTATTCTCCTTTACAACATTCTCTGAACTTTACAGAAACATAATATTATCGTTTTTTCGTCAGCTCCGTTGCAATTCCTGCACCAGAAACCAAATGCGCTAATTCTTTTCCAACAATGTCCATTTTGGAATGTACGTAACCTTCCGTATCTTACTATCAACTCAGAGGGCATGTATTTAGTTATTGTTAGCATTATTATTCTTCCCGGAACTTAGTGACTCATTTGTCTTCACAACAACTTCACCTTTTTTCATTTCTACCGGAAATGGCATAGTTACGATTTGTTGCTGCAGTGTCATCAACTGTCCGCTGGAATTTTAGGGTTGCAAACTGCAAATTGCCAATACATGTAGGTATTTATATCTTTAGTATAAAAAGGGACCACTTGTACTATTTGGCATTACCGTATTCACAAAATGTACTTATTCTATACAAAGCTATTCTGAGCATCTTAAAATGTGTATAAAATTTTGGAGATACTACTTTGTGAAACATTGCTTACGCAGCTGCGAGATTTAAAAAAAGGTTCTCTTGTCAGGCCAATGTGATTTCCCCATAATGCCGAAACGTCCCATTTCAGAAGACTGACCTCGATTGCTTTTAATGATATTATTGATTACGGGTGGTTTCAAACGACTTTAAAATCGACATGAGCGTTTACAGAAAGAAGTAAATTACTACAATACACCAAAAAAACTGATATTTTCCAGGTCTGTACTGTCCTCCAAACCATTGAATACTCACCGGTGAGCGATAGTGTAACAGAGAACTCCTTCCGAAGTGCGTCTTTTAAGGGCGGTACTCGGTTTTGAAGTCACTTTGAAGGACGGCAATGCGTGGTCGCATCAAACAGTGCAGATGGAACAGCACTTGAAACGAGAGGATATTCGACGAACGGATTGGCCTTCCTTTTCTCGTGACTTACATCCCATCGAGCACGTGTGGTGTGTGTTAGGATGACGTACTGCAGCACGCCCGGATTCCACAACGTTCACTTATCTTTCAGAGTCACAAATTTGTTCAAAGGCAGTCGTTTTCCACTTGGCTGTATTAATACCACGATTATTTACTTAATCTGATTATTTCGACGATGTGCCGGTTTCTGGTGCTTACTGATATCATGATTGTCTGTCATTTAAATGTGAGTCGTAGCAGATTCGTAGGAGAACAACGACGACGATTATGGAACTTTCTTCGTGTTCATACGGCAATAGTTATTTTTTTAACTCACACACATATATATTATGAGAAAACACTTGAAAGTGAACCTCGCCGACATCAGCTGTTCGTGTGGAATCGCATTACAACAAAGGTGGAAGATCGGTTACTCTTTTTAAAAATAATTGAGACTTCAACCATATATGAAATACATTGCCAGTTTGTGTATGGGAAAATTGTGTCCCCGTTAATGTCAAAGTCATTCCAGTACAGAATTATTGAGAACTGTTGTCACTACTTGTGTATCATCAGAGTGGGAGAAACACTTAAAATCCTTCTTTTCCTCAAATAATTTTCAATCTGTGAAGCTTACTGGTAAATTAAAAGTATGTATAGGATCGTGATTCATACATGGAATCTTCCCTTTTGCTTAGAAATGCTTCATTGAAAATGTTCTTTTTGCATACAACATCCTAGCTGTGGCTAGTCCATTCGTCCTCTCTTCTTTCTTCCAAGTGTATTCGTGCGACAGGATGAACAGGGAAGCTTTTGTGGAGTTTGTAAAGTAAAAGGGAGGCACTGGCATAATTCATCCGACAAGAACACCTCCTGCGAGAAGCAAGGTGCTGGGTACGAAGCTGAGTTGGACACATTAATATGGCAAGAAATTTCTAAATGGAAAATACCCCTGCTAAGGTGAAAGAATTTTCCTATTGTTCCTGTTTCTTTGCAGTTGTGACTCGTCACGCTCTGGACTACGATTATACGCATCACACAACAAGACAATTTAATCACACACAAAACAGTCACAACAGAATAATTTCACAACGGATTTAAACGCTGAAAAATCACTGTAAAACGTTCTTAGAGAGCGTCTATCAAGATTAACCACAGAGCACATTTTATTGCAACGCTGATTTACAATGCCATATTTCACACAACATAACTTCATCTCAACACAGGCATGAATCGTGGTACATGGTACAACAATTACAACCAACTTTTCCTACAACATGAACAACACAGATTTTGGCTAACGTATCCTTCAATTCTGACCCAATAGACACGTGAACCGGTCATCAGCGCTATATCTGAAATGAATACTCTGAATACCGCAGTAGTACTAGTGGTTCATTCATAATACTGTTTTTTGGGTGGAAGAACTACATGCAGACTGGGACAAAATGATTTACACTGACGCTACGTAGTTAATTGTAACTGAAGCTACAAGCAATCTAAAACCAAAGTTGCTTAATCTGATGAGTACAATCTGGCTAGTTCTTAATGAAGCTTATACTACTCCGACAATTTACTACTTGTTATTTTGGAGCAAGTTTCAGTCTCTTGGCCTCCACATGCGACAGAACCAACCTTTGCTCAATTATCAGGGGTGTGTCATAACGGTATCGATACCTTCATCCCATTCATAATAGTCTTGATTAAGTCCACTTGTCATTGCAACTAGTATTTGATAGCACATCCACTCAGCTCTAACACTGATCGGAAACTCACTTACTGTCGTGGCTCCCGGGTCTTTGCAACTGTTGGAAGCAATGAACGAATTCAGGCTATGACAATACATCGTTGAGCATTCGCCTAAATATAAGTCGTTCAGATTTTTCTGACGAGAATGACCGGTTTGATGGAATATTTTCACGATACACTGTTTTCACATCTTAAGATATTGAATAAAAAATTAACAACACAAATTAAGTAGTTATAATTTAAATATCAGATGAAATGGCAAGAACAGTAAACAAATGCCACTTCAGCTTTGTCAATTTTAGACTGCGTTAAGTCAACAAAATATTTGCGTTTAGGGTTAAACACTGTCCATTCTCATTATGGTGACGACCTGTGAAAAGCCTCAATAACCAGCTTTCGCAGCGCGCACTCTGCGAGACTTGCATGAGGAGAGTCATCGAGGGTCCGGTAAGTACGGACACCAATGTGGAGCAATGCCAACTGTATTGCCTTCGACAGCCGGGCTATACTTCTGGTTGAGGGCCCAGGGCGCAAACAGCTCGATCGAGGTGATCCAGCAGATCCTCGATTAGATTTAAATCAGGTGAGTCTGGTGGCAAGGGGAGTACGGTAAACTCACCTTGGTGCTCTTCGAAAAGAACACTTACACTGCGAGCTGTGCAACACGTTGCATTCTCTTGTTAGTACACTATGAATCAAAAGTATCCGGACACCCACAAAAAAAGTTTTTCATATTAGATGCATTGTGCTGCCACCTACCGCCTGGTACTCCATATCAGCGATCTCGGTAGTAATTAGACATCGTGAGAGAGCAGAATGGGGGGCGGAACTCACGGAATTCGAACGTGGTCAGATGACTGGGTTCACTTGTGTCGTACGTCAGCACGCGATATTTCCACACTCCTAAAAATCCCGGGGTCTCTGTTTCCGATGTGATAGTGAAGTGAAACGTGAAGTGACACATATAGCACAAAAGCATGCAGGCCGACCTTGTCTGTTGACTGACAGAGACCAACGACAGTTGAAGAGGGTCGTAATCTATAATAGGCAGACATCTGTCCAGACCATCACACAGGAGTTCCAAACTGCGTCAGGATCAAAGTACTGTGATAGTTAAGCGGGAAGTGAGAAAACGTGGATTTCAAGGTCGAGCGGCTGCTCATAAGCCACACATCACTCCAGTAAATGTCAAACGACGACTCTCTTGGTGTAAAAAGCGTAAAAAATGGAAAGTAGAACAGTGGAAAAACGTTGTGTGGAGTGACGAATCACGGTACACAATGTGGCTATCAGATGGCAGGGTGTGGGTATTGCGAATGCTTGGTGAACGTCATCTGCCAGCGTGTGTAGTGCCAACAATAAAATTCTGAGGCAATAGTGTTGTGGTGTGGTCGTGTTTTTTATGGAAGGGCTTCCACCCCTTGTTGTTTTGCGTGGCACTATCACATAAAAAGCCTACAATGATGTTTTAAGCACCTTCTTGTTTCCCACTGCTGAAGAGCAGTTTATAGATGGTGACTGCATCTTTCAACACGATCGAGCACCTGTTCATAATGCACGGCCTTTGGCGGAGTGGTTACGCGACGGTAATATCCCTGTAATGGACTGGCCTGCTCAGAGTCCTATAGAGCACCTTAGGGGTGTTTTGGAACGCCGACATCGTGCCAGGCTTCACCGACCGACATGGATACCTCTCCTCAGTGCAGCACTCCGTTAAGAATGGGCTGCCATTCCCAAGGAACCTTCCAGTACCCGATTGAACATATGCCTGCGAGGGTGGAAGCAGTCACCAAGGCTAAGGCTGGGCCAGCACCATATTGAATTCCAGCATTACCGATGGAGGGCATCATGAACTTGTAAGTTATTTTCAGTCAGGTGTCCGGGTACTTTTTATCTCATAGTGTAGATGCCATCGCGCCGAGAAAGAACAAACCGAATATAGGGATAGACATAGATGCATGATATAGATGACATATATGTATGATAGATGCACACTTGTGTAGATCTATTGGGGCTTCCAGAACCACGATGTCACTCAGGGAGTACTCTCCGGCTTCGATCCATCCGGCGATTGTTGGAGGGTGTTTGCTTTCAGACGTTTGATGCCGTACACACCATAGTCCGTCTGTCCAATGGTGCGTAAAGCGTGAAAGGGCCACTTGTCGGCATTCAGTCGACTCCCAGTAAAATTCTGTGCTGAAAACGTATATTCTCAGAAATTTCTTCCTAAAATTAAGGCCTAAGTTTGATACTAGTACACTTTTCTTGGCAGGGAATGACCCTTCTTCCAGTGACAGTCTGCTTTTGATGTCCTCCTTGCTCCGTCGGTTATTGGTTATTTAGCTGCCTAGGTAGCCAAATTCCTAAACTTCATCTACTTTGTGAACAGCAATCCTGCTATTAAGTTTCTTGCTGCTCTCATTTCTGCTACTTCTCATTACTTTTGTCTTTCTACGATTTACTCTCAATCCATATTCAGTGCTAATTACACAGTTCATTTCATTCAGCAGATCACGTAATTCACTTTCACTCAGGATAGCAATGTCATCAACGAATCGTATCAATGACATCTTTTCACCTTGAATTTTAATTCCACTGTTGAACCTTTCTTTTATTTCCGTCATTGCTTCTTCGACGTACAGATTGAGCAGTAGCGACGGAAGATTACATCTCTGTCGTTCTTGGCCGTCCGCTCTTATTATGCCCACTTGGCTCTTGTACGTATTGTATATTACCCGTTTCTCTTCATTGTTTACCCAGTACAGGTACTGGAGTGCAAATTGCAGCCTTCGTCGCCGATGAGTAGCAGTCAGCATGGGTGCATGAACCAGGCGCCAGCTGTGGAGGTCGTTGAGGAGAGGCTGTTGGTAGCTCCTTCGTTCATCCGGCGGTAAGTCACTCAACAGTGGCGTGTCTATTCGCCCGTACACATCTCCGCAGCCGTCGTTCGCCCATGACACCATGGCCCTTGGTGAACCACAGTTCCCTTGACACCGGTATTGTATAGGCCACTTTTCCACGGCGGTACGCGAGTAGTTTACAGACGTAGCCGCTCAGCTAATACTTCCACCCTTGGCCCAAAAGCCAATGATCATGCCCCTTTGGACGTCTGGTATTTAGGGAAAGGGAGGAGTCGGTGTGGTTGGGGCCGTTATCAGTTGCCGTTGGTTGCTCGGGTTTTTATTTTAAATCATGTACACTTTATTTGTAAACAATTGCAAATAAAGTTGACAATAAGGAACCACTATCAAATCTGACCGTTAAGATCCAATGTCTCAACAAAAATTTGAACAAGTTGCACTCACGGCTGAAGACCTTATTGACCAGAAATTCAAATTATTTGTCGGCAGGAGGCCCCAATAGTAATAACAAAAAACAATTTCACGGCTGAAGGCCTGGATAACATATTCTTAAGAACCAGTTAAACTTCTCCAAGAGATACGAAATTTTTTTTAAAAAAAGTACAATCATCAAAATTTCACTATTAAGAGACAATATATAATCAAAAATTCTTAAGACCAATTGCGTTCACGGCTGAAGGCCAAATTGACAAGAAATTGAAATTATTTTTCAGCTGAAGGCGCGAATAGTAATCATTCAAAAAACCATTTGACAGCTGCCCTGGATAGCAAATTTGTGAAAATCAATTAAACTTCTTCGAGAGATATTTAAAGAACAATCATCAACATTTCAGCGTTGAGATATTTTGTCTAATTAAAATTTCTTAAGACAATTTACATTAATGGCTGAATGCCTTATTAACAAGAAATTCAAGCTCTTTGTCGGCTGAAGGCCCAAATAGCATTAATTCCAAATTAAAATATTAAAAAAAACATCATCACAATCTGACCAAATCAAGAGGGAAGTGGGCCTCGGACAGTGCTCCAAGGACTGGCCTGGGAAAGTCGCTCAACTTCATAAACGATGAGACAGGCAGCCAAAAGTTGTATTCCATTAACCGGATGGCAATTCAAACTAGTGACAGTTTAAACGCAGACCAACACTCCAGCAAAATCCACCTAACGTCTGGAACCAATACAACTATGGAATAACCTAGGGATGGAGGAACCGGCAGACTGCACTGTGTCTTCAGAATCCGGTGTTTAGAACATCCAGAAGCAGAAGGAACCGCTTAGTCCAAAAGATACAGAATATCTGAACCAGAATCAAGGAGGCTGTCTAACTACACACCTTAACGGGCAGCATTGGCAAGGCGAGGAAAGGTACACTGCTTCGAAAATGTGCTAACCTTCAGGGCAGGTGAGTGGGGCGTTAGCGGCCACTAGGTAGAAAAATACCGCTGGTTGAATTTCGCCAATAACAACACAAAGAATTCAATGATTAATAGTAAGAAGTGGAGGTTGGCTAATTAATTTCGCCAACTACAAACACTCCGCTCGTAGCTCTTCGTCTCAGCAACCCTGCGAGCAGCTATGCGCAAACAAATGGTATGATCTCAAAACAGTGGACGTTTCACTACTGGGTTAATGTTCACTCAACTCAAACATCCTGGGTCTGGTGGACAACGAGGTTGTGGTCCTCGCAACTACAGCCTCTCGATCCGGCAGTGCCTGCGTGCCGCCAGTGGTCCCGGCATGTTCCTCGCGCTGCCGGACCACACTGCTGCTCCGTCCCAACAGAATTCCCTGACACACTCCAACCTGGAAAACACTTGACATCAATCCAAAGATAGTACCACCCTACTAGATATCGATAACTGCTGCTGATGCCACTCACAGGCAGACAACAGTAGGAAATGTAGTGACCCCAGTAAACACAAGAAGAAAATAAGTCGCCATTATCCCTATTACATGATGCCAAGCTACCAACAGCACCAACGCGGGCTGGAACACGGCTCAGTCAGGCAAGTCGCTGCATTTCGACTATTACGACAATGACTGCACGGCTTTCTGTGTATCTCCGACATGCTTTGTATACCCACCACACCTAGTGCAGTCAGCGGCCGTCTTTGAATGGTAATTGCACAGAGACAACGAACATAAGCAATGATCACATTAATGTGACTAGACCATATAATATTAAAAGCTATGCTTGTAACTTTATTTCTCTTGAATTTTCGTTCGCCTTTAGAAAAATCAGGATTATAGGAGTTTGGCACTATTTACGAACTACTGACATGTCTCTTTGTTGAAGGCTATCGGTAGTAGACCCATTGTGAGTAATCATCATTGAATCAGAGGACAGCCGGCCGCGGTGGTCTAGTGGTTCTAGGCGCGCAGTCCGGAACCGCGGGACTGTTACGGTCGCAGGTTCGAATCCTGCCTCGGGCATGGATGTATGTGATGTCCTTAGGATAGTTAGGTTTAAGTAGTTCTAAGTTCTAGGGGACTGATGACCACAGAAGTTAAGTCCCATAGTGCTCAGAGCCATTTTTGAATCAGAGTATATCCTCTTGTCATTTATGTCTGAGCTCAAGAAAAGTAAGGAGAAGGTCGTAGTGGACCAGGTTCTCCACTATATATGTAGACTAGCAGCAACCGAAATTGTGTCAACAACAACCATACAACATACTCTGCTTATTACAGTTTTTGTTTTTGTTGTCAGTCCAAAGATTGGTTTGATGCAACTCTCCAAACGACTTTATCCTATGTAAGCTTTCTCATCTCTCAGTTTCCACAGAATCCTTCCAATTGAACCAGCTTACTGTATCCTGGCCTAGATTCCCCTCTAGGGTTTTTAGCCTCACACTCTCCTTCCCTACCATCCAATAATTCCTTCATGCCGTATGATGTGCCCTATCAATCAAACTCTTATTTCACTCGAGTTGGGTATAAATTACTTTTTTTTTCTCTAATTCTGTTCAGTATCTTCTTATTACCCGCGTTGTCTGAGGCACCTTGCCATGGTTTGCACGGGTACCCCCTGAGGGAGGTTCGAGTCCTCCCTCAGGCATGGGTGTGTGTGTGTGTGTGTTGTCGATAGCGTAAGTCAGTTTAAGTTTGATTAATTAGCGTGTAAGCCTAGGGACCGATGACCTCAGCAGTTTCGATCCATAGGAACTTACCACAAATTTCCTAAAGAAATTTATTATTCTTTCTACCCATTCAATGTCCACCATTCTTCTGCAGCATTCAAAAGCTTCTCTTCCCTTCTTGTCTGAACTGCTTATAGTTCACGTTTCACAAACTTAGCTGACTACATTAAGGACAAATACCTTTAGAAAATATTTACCAACCTTCATTTATTTTACATGTTAATGTGTCCCGTGCTATAGCCAGTCTGCAATTTATCCCCTCTCTACTTTGGCCTTTGTCAGATATTTTACTGTCAAAATAGCATGACTCATTAATTGCTTTTAGTGACGGGATTTTCTAATCTAATTCCTTCAGTATCGCGTAATTTAATTCGACTAAATTCTATTACACCTGTTTTACTTTTGTTGATGTTCGTTGTGTAACATGTTCTCAAGGCACTATCCATGCCATTCATCTGCCCTTCCAAGCTCTTTGCTGCCGCTGATAGAATTGCAGTGTCACCGGGAAACTTCCAAATTTATACTACTTCTCCCTGAACTTTAACACATCTGTCCAAACATTGTCTTCACTGCTTGCTGAATGTACATATTAATCAATGTCGAGGATAGATCTTTCCCCCATCTCATTCCCGTCTTAGTCACTGCTAGTATTTCATACCTTTCGACTGTTATGACCGCAGATTGTTTCTGTGCACGTTGTAAATAGCTTCTTCTTCCCTGTGTTTTATCCCTGCTACCTTAAGAATTTCAAAGAGTGCTTTTAAGTCAATATCGTCAAAAACTTTCCTAAATCTACAAATGCGGTACATATTGGTCAGCTTTTCTTCAGTCGTGACAGTATGGCTTCGTATGTTCCTTCGCGTCTCCGGAAGACAACTTCATCTTCCTCGATGTTGACCTCTACCAGTTTTTCTATTCTTCTGTGAATAATTCGTTTGTAGCTGTTTTGCAAGTATTGTTTATAGTACGCCTGTATTTAAAAGTGTAAGTACCTATCAGTTTGGAATTGTAATTATTACATTCATCTTAAAGTCTGAGAGCATTTCACCTGTCTCGTGCATGTTGCCCGATAGACTGAATGGTTTTATCATCGCTGGCAGTCCTGCGGTTAACTCATCTATATATTCCCTCCAAATTCCTTACGCACGGCGCCCTATGTAACATGAATGGATCTTGGACAAACGTCGATCATTCAGTGCGGAACGAGTTCCATTTGGACACCCAGAATCTGAAATGGACTGATAGCGCCAGTAGGCTGTTAATGACTAACCAGGTACAAGGCATACGAACGTTCACAGTTGTTTCTCAGCTTCCGCTCCCATTGCCTTCCGCTCTCCACGACACTTGTGTATAATGTACCGTATATTACTCGCCATTCCCTAAAACGTACTCTTCAACTGCTTTCAGAATTTCTACCATGTTGCACCATTTTATATCTTCGAAGCCTTGTTCCATGTCGAAATATACTATCATTTTCATTAGGCATCACTTAGAACTGGCTGTTGTCTGAGTCAATCTAGGCAGTATATTACACATTTGTCGAGGACCGCGGCCAACGACTGAAGTGTGAAGATTTGGAAGAGTTTACAGAAGACAGCCATAGGTGTATCTAGAACAGCATCAGTTAATGTGAGACTCATAAAATGGTGCAGTGAAAGAAAGTGACGATGATAAAAGACAGAGGGTTGAGTGTTACTGACTGAAGTAACTGTGAGTTAATATGACAGAACTTCTGTCAAAATCTATCTACATCTCTAACAATCCCCAAGACTGGCGATCCTTTACAGAAGCTCGAACCCTAGAGGGGGGTTCAATGCGAGACGCCTATAACAGCTTCCACAACGAAACTTTGTCTCGAAACCTGGCAAAAAATCCAAAGAGATTCTGGTCGTATGTGAAGTATGTTAGCGGCAAGAAACAATCAATGCCTTGTCTGCGTGATAACAATGGATATACTATCGAAGAGAGTGTTGCCAAAGCAGATTTACTGAACACAGCTTTCCGAAATGCCTTCACAAAAGAAGACGAAGTAAATATTCCAGAATTTGAATCGATAACAGCTGCCAACATGAGTAACGTAGAAGTAAATATCCTCGAAGTAGTGAAGCAACTCAAATAACTTTATAAAAGCAAGTCTTCTCGTCCAGACTGTATACCAGTTAGGTTCCTTTCGGAGTATGCTGATGCATTAGCTCCATACTTAACAATCATATACAACCGTTCGCTCGACGAAAGATCCGTACCCAAAGACTAATTAGTTGCGCGGGTCACACCAATATTCAAGAAAGGTAGTAGGAGTAATCCACGAAATTACAGGCCCATATCGTTAACATCGATATTTCACCAGGATTTTAGAACATATATTGTGTTCAAACGTTATGAATTACCTCGAAGGAAACGGTCTATTTAGACACAGTCAACACGGGTATAGAAAACATCTTTCCTCTGAAACACAACTAGATCTTTATTCAAATGAAGTGCTGAGTGCTATTGACAAGGGATTTCAGATCGATTCCATATTCCTGGATTTTGAACCTACCACACAAGCGGCTCGTAGTAAAATTCCGTGCCTATGGAATACCGTCTCAGTTATGTGACTGGATATGCGATTTCCTGTCAGAGAGGTCACGGCTCGTGGTAATTTCTGGAAAGTCATCGTGTAAAACAGTAGTGATTTCGGGCGTTCCCCAAGGAAGTGTTATGGGCCCTTTGCTGTTCCTTATCTACACTCCTGGAAATGGAAAAAAGAACACATTGACACCGGTGTGTCAGACCCACCATACTTGCTCCGAACACTGCGAGAGGGCTGTACAAGCAATGATCACACGCACGGCACAGCGGACACACCAGGAACCGCGGTGTTGGCCGTCGAATGGCGCTAGCTGCGCAGCATTTGTGCACCGCCGCCGTCAGTGTCAGCCAGTGTGCCGTGGCATACGGAGCTCCATCGCAGTCTTTAACACTGGTAGCATGCCGCGACAGCGTGGACGTGAACCTTATGTGCAGTTGACGGACTTTGAGCGAGGGCGTATAGTGGGCATGCGGGAGGCCGGGTGGACGTACCGCCGAATTGCTCAACACGTGGGGCGTGAGGTCTCCACAGTACATCGATGTTGTCGCCAGTGGTCGGCGGAAGGTGCACGTGCCCGTCGACCTGGGACCGGACCGCAGCGACGCACGGATGCACGCCAAGACCGTAGGATCCTACGCAGTGCCGTAGGGGACCGCACCGCCACTTCCCAGCAAATTAGGGACACTGTTGCTCCTGGGGTATCGGCGAGGACCATTCGCAACCGTCTCCATGAAGCTGGGCTACGGTCCCGCACACCGTTAGGCCGTCTTCCGCTCACGCCCCAACATCGTGCAGCCCGCCTCCAGTGGTGTCGCGACAGGCGTGAATGGAGGGACGAATGGAGACGTGTCGTCTTCAGCGATGAGAGTCGCTTCTGCCTTGGTGCCAATGATGGTCGTATGCGTGTTTGGCGCCGTGCAGGTGAGCGCCACAATCAGGACTGCATACGACCGAGGCACACAGGGCCAACACCCGGAATCATGGTGTGGGGAGCGATCTCCTACACTGGCCGTACACCACTGGTGATCGTCGAGGGGACACTGAATAGTGCATGGTACATCCAAACCGTCATCGAACCCATCGTTCTACCATTCCTAGACCGGCAAGGGAACTTGCTGTTCCAACAGGACAATGCACGTCCGCATGTATCCCGTGCCATCCAACGTGCTCTAGAAGGTGTAAGTCACCTACCCTGGCCAGCAAGATCTCCGGATCTGTCCCCCATTGAGCATATTTGGGACTGGATGAAGCGTCGTCTCACGCGGTCTGCACGTCCAGCACGAACGCTGGTCCAACTGAGGCGCCAGGTGGAAATGGCATGGCAAGCCGTTCCACAGGACTACATCCAGCATCTCTACGATCGTCTCCATGGGAGAATAGCAGCCTGCATTGCTGCGAAAGGTGGATATACACTGTACTAGTGCCGACATTGTGCATGCTCTGTTGCCTGTGTCTATGTGCCTGTGGTTCTGTCAGTGTGATCATGTGATGTATCTGACCCCAGGAATGTGTCAATAAAGTTTCCCCTTCCTGGGACAATGAATTCACGGTGTTCTTATTTCAATTTCCAGGAGTGTATATAAACGATTTGGGAGACAATCTGAGCAGCCATCTTCGGTTGTTTGCAGATGACGCTGTCGTTTATCGACTAATAATGTCATCAGAAGATCAAAAGAAACTGCAAAACGATTAAGAAAAAAATACCTGAATGGTACGAAAAGTGGCAGTTGACCCTAAATAACGAAAAGTGTGAGGTCATCCACATGAGTACTAAAAGGAACTCGTTCGGTTACACGATAAATCAGTCTAATCTAAAAGCCTTAAATTCAACTAAATACCTAGGTATTACAATTACGAACAACTTAAATTGGAAAGAACACGTAGAAAATGTTGTGGGGAAGGCTAACCAAACGGTGCGTTTTATTGGCAGGACACTTAGAAAATGTAACAGACCTACTTAGGAGACTGCCTAGATTACGCTTGTCCGTCCTCTTTTAGAATACTGCTGCGCGGTACCTTACCAGGTAGGATTGAGGGAGTACATCGAAAAAGTTCAAAGAAAGGCAGCACGTTTTGTACTATCGCGAAATATGGGAGAGAGTGCCACAGAAATGATACGAGATTTGGGCTGGAAATCATTAGAAGAAAGGCGTTTTTCGTTGCGACGGAATCTTCTCACGAAAGTCCAATCACCATCTTTCTCCTCCGAATGCGAAAATATTTTGTTGACACCGAACTACATAGGGCGGAACGATCACCATTATAAAATAAGGGAAATCAGAGCTCGTACTGAAAGATATAGGTGTTCATTCTTTCCGCGTGCTATACGAGAATGGAATAATAGAGAATTGTGAAGGTGGTTCGATGAACCCTCTGTCAGGCACTTAATTGTCATTTGCAGAGTATCCACGTACATGTGGATGTAGATGCAGGCAATGTAGTATGCATTAAATCCTGAAGCATACTTCAAGACCGAATATTCGTCGTCGAGATGCCACTTCAAAAACTCTGATCACTTTCACCTCATCTCGTGAAGTAGACCAGCTGAGATCACACGTGAGTGAAGCTGCTTTGGAAGAAATCATGTTGCGGCACGTCATATTGTAGAACTAAATAGTAATTATGAAAAAGATCCCAAATCGCATAAGTTTACCGAGACCATTTCTCGGCGATAGTCTTCTCATGTTTCGTCCTATTTAAGTCGTCATACGACGACCCCTATTTCAGTTTTACCACGTTATTGGCCTGTTCAAACTCAAATTGGAAGTTGTTATGCTGAAGGCATTGGTTTGAGCACAATGCAAACCGACAACATAAAACCTGGTTAGTATTTTCCCGTGTAAATACAGGGTGAGCCCAAAATCAACCGACAAAATTTCAGAGGTTGTGAAGGGAAATTCTCGATTATTTTCGTACAGTGGACCTAGGACCTCCGTTGGCTCACTGCAGAACAATTTCACTTTGTTTTGTCTCTTACTCCGATTTATATTCCGCCGTGTACTGCGTTGAAAACAGGGCGCCACAGTGACAACATAAGTGATATTCGCGCGCCTCGTCTGGCAAAAAGCTAACAGTGTTCATTCACGGTACTTGAAGTTAACGTCACCAGTACCACTTCAATCTTCACCTTCAAGCTGACTTTCGATACTGTTCGGTTCTGTGTCGGGCTTGTTTTTCTTTCGGTGTTAGTTGCACGGTAACACAGGTGCACAGATGTATGGATAGGTGTAATATGTGTAATGAAGAAGAAATTGCTTACCAATACCTCGTTTATGCCTCCACTGAATACAACTGAAGAGGTACATTGAGCAATAATGGCAAACACATAAAAATATCTTGATAACTGAAGGTTGTTGCATTACCCCGCGCCAGCCTCTGTGGCCGAGCCGTTCTAGGCGTTTCAGTCCGGAACCACGCTGCTGTTACGGTCGCAGGTTCGAATCCCTACGGGCACGTATGTGTGTGATGTGCTTAGGTTAGTTGTAAGTCTAGGGGACTGATGACCTCAGATGTTAAGTCCCATAGTGCTTAGAGCCATTTGAACCATTTGATGGGAAGTTATCCAATACGGTAATATGTGCGATATTGGCTCTACACGAACAACAACAACCGTAACCAAATTTTGGTTCCCATGTACATCAGTTTCTTCAATGCAAAACAACACCAGGACAGACAGCAAGACCACGGAATAGTTGCTGAGAGGTGCTGATCGCAGTAGCAATACTATATTTAATGTCTACATCATAAAGATGTTGATAGATGGTAAGACGTCATCTATTAAAGACAGATTTAACATAACACTGATGTTATTATAAATTATTAATAATATATACATTTCGGTTGGCTCTGTTGAGGAATCTTCAAGTGGAAAAAATTGGTCACGATCAATTCCTTCAGGTTTCTCTTAAACTGAACCTTATCACTAGTTATACTTATTATGGCTCCTTGTGCGTTCGTGAAAAATTTGGGCACACGAAGTGTAATGTACACTCCTGGAAATGGAAAAAAGAACACATTGACACCGGTGTGTCAGACCCACCATACTTGCTCCGGACACTGCGAGAGGGCTGTACAAGAAATGATCACACGCACGGCACAGCGGACACACCAGGAACCGCGGTGTTGGCCGTTGAATGGCGCTAGCTGCGCAGCATTTGTGCACCGCCGCCGTCAGTGTCAGCCAGTTTGCCGTGGCATACGGAGCTCCATCGCAGTCTTTAACACTGGTAGCATGCCGCGACAGCGTGGACGTGAACCGTATGTGCAGTTGACGGACTTTGAGTGAGGCGTATAGTGGGCATGCGGGAGGCCGGGTGGACGTACCGCCGAATTGCTCAACACGTGGGGAGTGAGGTCTCCACAGTACATCGATGTGGTCGGCGGAAGGTGCACGTGCCCGTCGACCTGGGACCGGACCGCAGCGACGCACGGATGCACGCCAAGACCGTAGGATCCTACGCAGTGCCGTAGGGGACCGCACCGCCACTTCCCAGCAAATTGGGGACACTGTTGCTCCTGGGGTATCGGCGAGGACCATTCGCAACCGTCTCCATGAAGCTGGGCTACGGTCCCGCACACCGTTAGGCCGTCTTCCGCTCACGCCCCAACATCGTGCAGCCCGCCTCCAGTGGTGTCGCGACAGGCGTGAATGGAGGGACGAATGGAGACGTGTCGTCTTCAGCGATGAGAGTCGCTTCTGCCTTGGTGCCAATGATGGTCGTATGCGTGTTTGGCGCCGTGCAGGTGAGCGCCACAATCAGGACTGCATACGACCGAGGCACACAGGGCCAACACCCGGCATCATGGTGTGGGGAGCGATCTCCTACACTGGCCGTACACCACTGGTGATCGTCGAGGGGACACTGAATAGTGCACGGTACATCCAAACCGTCATCGAACCCATCGTTCTATCATTCCTAGACCGGCAAGGGAACTTGCTGTTCCAACAGGACAATGCACGTCCGCATGTATCCCGTGCCACCCAACGTGCTCTAGAAGGTGTAAGTCAACTACCCTGGCCAGCAAGATCTCCGGATCTGTCCCCCATTGAGTATGTTTGGGACTGGATGAAGCGTCGTCTCACGCGGTCTGCACGTCCAGCACGAACGCTGGTCCAACTGAGGCGCCAGGTGGAAATGGCATGGCAAGCCGTTCCACAGGACTACATCCAGCATCTCTACGATCGTCTCCATGGGAGAATAGCAGCCTGCATTGCTGCGAAAGGTGGATATACACTGTACTAGTGCCGACATTGTGCATGCTCTGTTGCCTGTGTCTATGTGCCTGTGGTTCTGTCAGTGTGATCATGTGATGTATCTGACCCCAGGAATGTGTCAATAAAGTTTCCCCTTCCTGGGACAATGAATTCACGGTGTTCTTATTTCAATTTCCAGGAGTGCATTTGAACAAGACTTATCAACTGAAAATAATAATGATTTTATTGCAACTAAATTTAATTTAGTTTCGTAAATATTCAAGCGTAGTTCCTACATACCAATCTTATGAAAACTGTACCTCTTTTGCTAGAAATAGGTATAAATGTTTGACGTAGGTAATAGTCAGAACTGAAAGTCGTTAATAATATGTATAAATTATATTTGGCTGTATGGTCAAGAAATCCAAAGATAATAAAAAAACAGAAAAGTTGTTAGAAATTTGAAACCCTAGACACCGTTATGCACAAAAGTGAGTGACTAAACATTCGTGTTCTAAGAAGCTAGCATCACTTACCATGAATCGCGCGCCTCCCTGGACTTTATAGGGACAGATGTAATAGAAGGAATCCCCCCTCCCCCCCCAAAAAAATTGTATGACTGTCAAATGTTGGTCTATGACACGAAAATACCAAAGTACCAATCAGGAAGAAAGATTACGGAGTGAACTGCTGTCGAGCCCGGAACTGTCAAGAAGTAAACCGACTGAAATTTACGAAAGCCACGGATCCAGGACATTGTTGAGAAATCCGCTTCTCTTAAATTGCTGTTCATACCAATAGATACAATCACGTTAAGCTTGACACCCATGCGGGTGAACTTTAAGCTTACCACGGACCACCCACCTTCATGATCTGGACATTATCAACCATCAGTGCTCTATTTCAGAGCATAAAATCCAGTTTAGATTTACTGCTCTGTCATCACTGGTCGAATACACTGCACAATAGCGTGACGAATAAATTGCCCTGGAAGTAATGCGAATAGCATGACGCCATATCGAAACGAGCGTGTGCTGTAAGGCAGACTAAAGGCGCTCCGTCGCCGTGTTAATCACATTTGTTCCGGCATCTCCATTATTCAGGGGAAAAAAAATTGTATCTGATATCTCTCTGTTCACATCTTAGGCCGATTTTGGCGTTAACTACTTCACGTGTGGTCAGAATTCCAATATGTTGTCAATATTGTTTTTGTCTTCTAAAACTGAAAAGTAACGGTAAAGTTGCAAATATCAGAATATTCTTGTAGACATCTCTGTCTCATAAGGCTGTAAAAATAAATACGTTTTTGAAATATTTGGTTCGACACTAGATTACAAGGAAATACGCATTAAATAGATCGCATAACTTCTAAATGATACTATAACTTTTGCAGTTCATAACGGGATGATGTAGCAAATATTGGTAAATATTTTGACGAGATAAACAGTCTTGGTAGCAAAAGAGGCTTTATTATTTTGTAATTTGCCAGTGACGCCCTTCGCCTTGGTTAAGGCATCTTCAGGTTGGTTGGCGCAACAGGTGTTGTACAAATAGGCTGCCGCCCTGCAAGACATTCGCATGTCTTCTAAGACATTGGTATGGATTGCCTCCTGTGTGCTGAAAACATGTCAGCCAATCTGATGTTGCGCTAAATAAGATGAAACCTTCTATTGGCAAAATATAAAATCATAAAGCCTTTTTTGCAGCCAAGAGTGGTTATTTCTTCAAAAATTAAATGACACTCTGTCCGTACATGTCCACACTGTCTTTTATTCCAGGACTGCTACTAAAGAAAGGCAATCAGCAGAGTTTCTGCGATGTTACCTAACCCTTGTGTGATGTGATGGCGCATTGTTACTACATACTTCCACTAGTCAGTATTAACTGCTGCAACACTGTTCCCCTTAAAATGTAGTAAACGTTTTACCGTACAGTACTTCATTTTATGAATGATCTGCGCCATTTTGTTTTGCAGGGATTCCAACTAGTTGCAAGCCTGCAGGCATGTATCAGCAAACAAACAAAAATTAATTATGAAACTTTAGTTTGGCAAGGTGATTATTGAAACATGGCTCCTCATCATACAGCTCTAACCCCCCTGTCTGGTTTTGAAAATGGATTACCTTCAGAAGCAAGCGAGAACATGCCTTAAATTGAAATACTGATCCATTTACCAAGTTTAGACCCTGTGATTTATACAGTATGTCCCAGGACTAATGTTCAATATTCGGCGATACTACAGAAAAGCTCATTAGAAACAGAAAACTTCATACGAACACACGCCCTATTCCAAATGGTTTCCGAGATGGAATACATTAAACGTGCATTTGTTTTTGCGCCAGTGTAGCGCATGCACGTGTGTTACTCACCCAAACTTTTCGACATTTTATTCTAGTTCAAAATAACTCGTTGATTTCAACTTCTTTGTTCAGTGTGTCTTTCTGCGGTGTGAATGGGGTGGACCGAAAATTGAACCCTGTGGTCCCTTTGTGGTTTCTCCCCAGTCATTGAAAATTTCCACCTTTCCAATACTGTTTGAACTATTTAACAAAACATTGCGCACTCAGTATGTGACGTATGAATCAAAGCAGCTGAGTAGAGCCATCTGTTCCACAAACATCAATGTACACTATATGTGTTCTGTCTCAGAAATCATTTGCAATAAGGTGTATGTCAATATGAGGCTTTTTCTTCGTACGAGCGCTCCAGACATGTGCTTCAACACTGAGTATTCTTCCTGGGACACACTGTACAGCAATACGATCTGACTGCAATATTTGTAAATCTTAAACAGAATAAGTGGACTTAGCTTCCGCTAATCTGTTTACAATGATTACGGTAAATAGTGATTCGACTTGTGTGATCCTGACTAGTCGCATCACACGTCGGAACATAGATGAGATACTAGTAAACAATTGTGCTTATAGCTAAGTTGCATGCAGTGGGCTCGCTGTGCCTGCTCTATTACCATGTTAGACAAATGCAAGACAAAACTTTAGCAGCTCCGTCAGTGTCTCAATCACCTTCTGTTCTACATAGGAAGACGGTGAGTAGGGTTCACCATAGTTTCTTAATAATTTGATACTGATTTTAGCAACACTTGAGAAAACAGCTCTCTGTGCGGATGGCAAAATCCTATCTAGGTTGAGATGTTAGGGACTAATCACAGAGTTCAGTTAGGAATAAGTTGGTCAGAGTAGAAAAATGAAAGTAAGGGATTTTAATGATTTCGAAAATATCAGAGAAGAAAAACATAAAATTATTGTATGTGATATACACATGTTTTTGAGCGATTTAACGTTGTAATTTACAATATTAAAAGCCCAGATGCTTGATGTGACATTGCTTATTTCATGACCAGTTTAGACAATAACTGTATTCCTAACATGCTGCCATAAAAATAATTACAAATCAATTTCGTCGACGTATTGAGAACATGCTCCATTTATAATAAAACAGCTTCACATTGGTTAACCAACTTCATAAAATTTGGTAAATAAAATATCCATAGCACCATACTTATTGATGTACCAGTTTTAGCTCTTGCCCTCCTTATTCGTGGTATGGATATTTTACATAGTATGTTTTAGTTACCTGGCAAACCAGTCAGGAGCTATATTATTATAATTGGAGCATGTTCTCAATATGGCGACGAGATGTCGACGAGACTCATGTGTAATTGCATTTCTGGTAGATCTGAGCATCTGACGATGACGGGTAGTTAATGTCAAAACTGATCATGAAATAAACTATTTCTCATCAAGCAATCTTGGCTTCCAACATTATAAAATAAAATAATTTCCAAAATGTTTAGTTAAGACACGACGGCACACAAACATTAGTGCAAAAAAACACTTGGTTAACGTTGATGATGCACGTGAAGCAAAGGAATACTACATCTTGAAGAATATTGAATGAAGCCTATTGGCTGTGGTTGTGGTGAGATTAAACAGCCTACTACTCGGAAGGAGTAATAGAAAACCGATTATGTACCGAGCATCGAGGACCACTATCTTTACAAATCACAACGGTAGCATCTTAACATGGGAGACATACTCTGATGTACTGAAAGAAAATTTTCCACTGCAAGCCTTACACTACAAATCCAGAAAATAGGTACGCGTTAACTGCACAATATCTGCGAATCACTAGCAGATATGGACGTCTACACAACCATTTAGGTGCCTTTCAGATCACAGCAGCCCGTTCACTGACCAACACAAGCAGATCGATCACATTCAAATGACACTTTCTCTGTGTTTCGCAACGCGCCAAACACAACAGAGCTTGTCGGAATCGACAGCTCGATACATAATCTATCTTTGCTATGTACCTGCGAGTTCACAACGCACGAAATAATTACGTTGCGATAGTTGAAAAAGTGACAGACTACTTTCACATTATTTGTATGTCCATCCTTCTGAATGAATGTTTGAGGAACTTCGGCTGTTGACTTATGTAATAAAATGGAAGACCTACAGCCGTACTTCTGATGTTATTTATTACATGGCCACCACCAATTTCGGTGTTTCAGTGCACCATCTCCACAGCAGTATCCACATCTGTTTGCTGTGTAACCTACAACGTTTCACTTTTCGTTTCTTCTGTAAAGATTATGCATCCTCAACAGCATGTCACAAGATACCCACTTGTTGGCCCATAGGCCAAGGAACATAGCTTCGCCACCTGATGAAACTAAGAGTTATTAGCAATGTAAATCTCTGTGTGAAGGCTCAGAGCGATGCTGTCTAGAACAGACGGGGTCAAGTGTGTATCAGTGTACAAATATTTGAGATCTCGGGCAGCCGAAGTTAGTTCCCAATAGGGAGTGCCCCGCACCAGCTTGCTCGTGGAGCAACGTACATGCATACGAGCCACCAACCGAGTTTACACAATGAGGAGGGCACTGGCAAGAGCGGCGTGACTTCGTGCTCCGTTCGTACTTCTAGTTGCCTGTAATGCCGCTCGTTAGGATTCCCCAAGCTTTCTCTTGTACGTCGTCTTTAAAGACACAACAGGAATTTCGCTTTCGTGGAGGTTTTGCAGATTGTTCTGTGGAATGTTAATAGTTTGCTGGACGCGTGCAGTTTAAGCGACGGAAGACATACTGTTTTTATGCTGACGAAACAAGAGACGCTACTACATGCCAGTCTATAGCAGACAATCAGACTTTTTGTCTAAATCCTTACATAACTCGGGTGAAGGAACTACTGCAGTGGCTATTGTCCTACAATGACAACGCAGTCAGCGCATGAAAAAGCAACTTCTAGTTACGTCTAACTGTTTTGCAGTTCTCGGAAGAAGAAAGAATGATTTAGAGGTAGGAGGTGCGATTGAACCACTCTTTTCTGAATGTGTGTTACCGAATTCACAGTACTAAAAGTTGCCTGCCAGTTATAACACAAACACTGTGTAGGTAACAGAGAAAGTAATTGTAGAAATACCAACCGAATAAGTTGGATTACGCAACAGAACCAGTATGCAATTTGTCCCAGAAATGTTACGACGAACCTCTGAGGGTTGTGGAGGCTGTCTTGATGAACAAACCGTGGAGAGGAACCCGTGCCTGGAAACGTCAACCAAGGCCACTCCAGAGTATGCCGCTGTTTGCCACTACCCACCCGTTCTGTTGAACACGTTTTGTTGTGATAGCGACTGACTTCCATGATCACCAGTGAAGAAGATGGAGCTAGTGGCTGTGCAGAAAGGCCTTGTGTCCTATGAAAGCGATGCTCTACTGCAGCCATAGTGGCTGCAGTACATTAGGACTTCGTTTTTATGAAACGGATCTGATGATGGTCATTAAAGACCGAAACCGGTAATCTGTTAAACAAAAAAGATTGTGACCATAGACGTAAATTAAAGAAACTTAATACATATACGGGCCACTGTTTTTTCACGTCGATGTCGCAGCTTGTGATAACGATCTAATTACCATTACATTCCTAGAGCATAAAGTTTCTGGAGATAAAAGTAACGTATTTTCCACATTACTTACAGATTTAGTTGAAAATTTGTTGGTTTTAGAACCAAACGTTGTAAATTATAATGTGTTTTTGTATGATACTTATGGCAGAAAACATTTTAAAGTAGGAAGAATTTCTGGTCTTTTGACATACTGCTGTTGGGATGATAACTTGTAACACCATTCTTTCCAGCTACAATCCCTTCACCTGTGGCTAGTATGTAACGCGGTTTTTAGTAAAAAATTATTATTAACTTAAGTATCTTGAACAAGGTTTTTTTGTATCTTTTAAACTGTGTTTAGTTTTAAAGTGGGCATCAACAATCGCTACCTCTGGGTAGTTGACTTTATCTCCAGGTATAACTATAATACATTAATGATTGTTTTCAGTTACAATCACCTTATCTGTTTTATACACATATTTTTTTTTAATTATAAAATAATAAATAAAATGATTAACATTCGAACAGTAAAATACAGTTAATACTGTGCTGTAGAGTGGTATGAGGGTGCTGTAGCTTGGTATGACGTACACTGAAGCCAGTTGTTGTAAACTGCATCCTCACTGTGAAACCTTCGGCATGAACAGTCCTTATGGCACTATATTAAATGGTTGTAATGTTTTAACTTACATTTGCTGATATGTATTTTATGACTAACATTTGAAGCTTATACAATAGGATATTTAATCAGGAGTGCTTGTTGTCTTATTTCAACTGGTGTTTTATATGTCTTTTAGAACTGAAAATCGCCACATAGTGACCAAAATATGGATATGAAATAACCATTTGTTGTGAGTGATTCCTGAGCCGTTAATAACTTGAAATAAGTTCAGTTACTGTTTCCCCATGGAATCAAACCTCATATTTTAATTTACTTCTGCAGCCAGTTAGTTATAGTGTCTGGAGGGAAACAGGTGGTACGTCTTTCCTTTTACAGAGTATTTATCAAAAAACAAAATTTGGGAATGAGCAAAAGAATTACGTGAGTGATATATACAGGTTGTCGAAAAATGAGTAGAATACTTTGAGACCCATTAAACATGGGTCCGGAAATGAATTCTTTCTTAGATAAGTCCAATAAACATGGGCTCGGAAATACGCATTAAAGACGCACCCTGTAGTGTACGCACATCATTGATTGATGAGGCGTGGAACCATTCCTTCAAGTTTCCTCATTTCCATTGAGGCCTGCTCGTTCGACAGATGCAACAGGCCAAGATGACCCCCCCCTCCCACCATCCCCTCCCTCACCTCAACAATCCAACGGTTCTGAATTAAGTGCGTCAGATGTTCCGGCACATTGTGACTAAAGTGTGTTAGTGCTCCATCACTTGCATGATCCCCATCTACATCCGTTACTGCAATGGTACAGCCCCCAACAAGGTGGGTAATACATTAATGAGAAAATAAAAATAATGCGTTCCAGTTAACCTTTGTGTTAGCACGTACGGCCCTATTAATCCATTGCCAAGTACGCCTGCCCATAAGTTGATGCCCTCTTACCTAAATTGTTTCGGGATTGACATCTGTCCATAAATGCTGGTTATGGAAATTCACAACACCATCTCTTGTGAACCCTACCTCATCCGTAAGTAAAACGTTGGATGTGAACAGTGGACCTGCGTCACACATCTGCATCAACCACTGACAGAACCGCCTTCTGGCATGATGATTCTGTTGCCTTAGGATCTGTACGCGCTGTGTATGATATGGGTACAGCAGTCGTTCATGAAGTACCCACCCCTCACCCTCCTCCCAGATAAGAGAGTGAGACACGCCTCCTGGTGCTGCTGAACGTCGCACACCGGTCCCAGGGGTCTCTTCCACCGAAAACCACACACGCTTCTCCATATGAGGCGTGCGGGATGTGCGGGGCCTTCCACTGTCAGTCTTCCGTGGTGCCAGGGTACCTGTGTCAGGCAGACGCTGGAAAAAGTATGTGGAACAGCTTATCAGACGGCACTCTGTGCTGTGGATGTTTTTCAGCGTGGCGGGCACAGGCTCGCAGGATTCATCAGTTTGTTATACCACAGCAGAATGTCATACCGGCCATTTCACTTGTCGAGTAGTATTCTGTCATTGGTGACAAGTTATGGAAGAGAGAAAATTTAAGTGTACTACACCATTCGTACATACAAACAGCGCAATAACATTGTATACACAAGTGAACCCGCGTTTGGAGAAAGGTGAAACACCGTGATACGTACCTAGGATTTACAATACTGTACAATATGTTACATGAACATGACGAAAACTAACACAGCCAACAACACAACTCGAACCACACATCTGAATGCAAACCAAGTAGTGGAAGGCAGAGTCCTGTGAGTAAGACATCATAAGACACCGCCGATACGTTTGACAGAGCGCCAATGTAACGACTGTGCTAATATCCGCAACCAAGCATTTCGCAGTCTTCATATAAACACGTGTGTATCTCGGAAAGTATTTGTTTCGGAACCCTTGTTTATTGGACTAATCTTTCTTGTTTAAAAGTATTAGACACTTTTATTGAACACCCAATATATACACACATATACACACATAAAAACAGTTTTGCATCACCCAGGTTCCTATAACCCATGACTTTGGATATTGTATCACAGACACAGTCCCTTTGACTGTTCAGAGATGTCACTAAACCCGTCCAAGGATGTAAACAACCATCCATGAGCAGCGTCTATAAGACGGAGGGGGTCCAGCAGCCGATCAGTACCACTCATTTCACCAGAAAAGACGTACACGGCTTGTGTTGTCTGTAGTTCAACCATGTCTAGCCGGTCAATAACACGGTTCGATCCCTTCCGCATTGTTACTTTGTGCCAGGAAGGGCTCTCAACGAGAGAAGTGTCCAGGCGTCTTCGAGTTAACCAAAGCGATCTTGTTCGGACATGGAGGAGATACAGATAGACTGGAACTGTCGATGACATGCCTCGCTCAATCCGCCCAAGGCCTACTACTGCATCGGATGACCACTACCTACGGATTATGGCTAGGAAGAATCATCACAGCAACACCACCACGTTGAATAATGCTTTTCGTCCAGCCATTGGACGTAGTGTTACTACTCAAACTGTGCGCAATAGGCTGCATGATGCGCAACTTCACTACCGACATCCATGGCGAGGTCTGTCTTTGCAACCACGACGTCATGCAGCGTGGTACAGATGGGTCCAACAACATGCCGAACGGACCGCTCAAAACTGGGATCACGCTCTCTTCACCGATGAGTGTCGCATATGCTTTCAACCTGACAATCGTCGGAGACTTGTTTTGAGGCAACCCGGTCAAGCTGAACGCTTTAGACACACTGTCCTGTGAGTGCAGCAAGGTAGAGGATCCCTTCTGTCTTGGGGAGGCATTATCTGGGGCTGACGTATGCCGCTGGTGGTGATGGAAGGCGCCATAACGGCTGTATGATATGTGAATGCCATCCCTCGACCGATAGTGCAACCATATCGGCAGAATATTGGCGAGGCATTCGTCTACATGGACGACAATTCGCCCCCTCATTGTGCACATATTGTGAATGACTTCCTTCAGGATACCGGCTAGAGAGGCTAGCATGTTGTCCAGACATGCACCCTATTGAACATGCTTGAGATACATTAAAAAGGACTTTTTGTGGACGACGTGACCCACCAACCCCTCTGAGGGATCTACGTCGAATTGCCGTTGAGGAGTGGAACAGTGTGGACCAACAGTGCCTTAATGAATTTGTGGATAGTATGCCACGACGACTACAGGCATGCATCAATGCGAGAGGACGTGCTACAGGGTCTTAGAGCTACCGGTGTGTGCAGCAATCTGGACCACCACCACTTAAGGTCTCGCTGTATAGTAGTACAACATGCAATTTGTGGTTTTCGTGAGCAATAAAAAGGGCGGAAATGATGTTTATGTTGATCTCTATTCTAATTTTCTGTACAGTTTTTGATATGTGTTTATATTGTCGCGTCAACATTCAAATGTACATACGATAACGACATTAAACTACCCCCCTGTCAAACTTGCTCATCATTCATCATTACTCCGTTTCATACATACTATAGTGTTTTGGAAGGTATTACAGGTTAACTAGTCAAGTTCTTTTGTTCAAATACTGCTTCGTATAATGTTCTGAGGTTGACCAACTAATTGTTTATACCTTCTAAAAATCAGTAGTATGCATGAAACGCCTAAAGAATGTCGAGCGTGTTTGAGAGGGACGTAGTTTAATGACGTCGTTGTATGTATGTTGAAGGCTGACGCGACAGTTGAAGAGAGTGAGCACTGGTAAGATACGTATTTTAGATTTCATTTGTCTTAGTTATTAGGGACAGAGCTTTTGGTCATAGATAGGGAACGGAAGAGGAAAAATTTTTCTGTGTATCTATCGTTTCCAATTCTCAAAACATAATTAACGGCCAAAGGTACACTGGGATCACGTTTTGAGGTGGTCTCGATAACTGTATCACTTCGTTCAATGACGGTGGCGACAGTAGACGTTAGAAAGATTGTTTAATAGGGGTATATCACAGTTCTATCGGCTGGGTGTAAGGTAGACTTGAAAGGAAGGAATGAAATAGTTAAGTAGTACAAATATCGACTTTTGGCACTTACAAGAAATATATGTGTTTCAGAAGACGACGGTATGAAAGCTATCAGACATACAGACTAATGACACGTATCAGTGAGTAGAACGTCTCTCCAGTAATCAGTTTCTAATACGCACTGTGGCGTAGTTGCACTAATGGCACGCTTAAAATTCCCCTGAATCAAAGGTGTGTACTGCAAAAACAAGAAGCTTTTGTACAGTTGATTGACATTTTTATCTCAGTCATTCGCTGCTCTTCAATATCTGCCTTATTACATATTGTTATTCTTTCAGTCCTTCGATTGACACTCGTAATTAAATTTTCACCTTTTTAATTATGACATTAAAGCACTTAAAATGTTATTGCAGCATTTATCATATAATACCTTGAACGGGATACGAAACAGCCTTGGCGTCAAAACGTGTTTCGCCGTGGGAGAACTACATCTCAACAGTATTTGTGTAGAGAGATATCGAAAACGCCATGGATGTATATTTGGGAATGGGATTAACTTCATTGTGCGCGCTACTTTTGTTACCACGAACTGCAACGTACCAACGATTCGTACGGACCCGTATCCTATGCTTCAGCCTCACGATTCGTGAGCTGCCAACTTCTGAATCCGGTGACGTTGAGGCTGAGGAATAACCAGGCATTTACTACACGTAACTTGGTGGTCAGTGCCTGGTCCCCGATTTTGAACTATTTAGACACGTATGTAGCTAAACCTCTAATTTGCAAACCTAGCTTGTTCCTTACATTAACTGTAGCTGGATGTCCTTCGACGATACATTTCAAAATTTTGTATTTAATGCCTCTTCGGCAACTGTAGTTACATATAACGAAATAATAAGCAACTAGTTGCTGTTTGCTTATTATTTCATTATATTTCAAACTATATGGATGAGTACTTCCGCAATTCAAATACCTCATACGTTATAACGCTGGGTATCCTCCACTTATTTCCACCAAATCCAAATTCTGCACAACATGTCATACATGCCGACTCTTCACCAGATGCCAATTTCTCGTTCATTATTCAATTACAGACATTAGTATTTCAGCCGTAAAGGCATACGGCTAGAAATCAATCAATAATTGGAAAATCAAAACGTAGAAATGTGAAAGGGGCTATTGTCACCATTCTGTAAACAAACGAAATATTATTTCCCAACGCAAGAGGGAACGGTGGAGAAGCGGTGGACTCTCAACGTAGAACTTTGCCGTGTGTGACCTTATCCGCCATTTGTTGAAGTTCCAGTTCTCCGTTCTTTTTTTAATGACATACAAAAGAAGCAATCTGTGGGAGTCAAATATGTGCAGTACGAGGAGTTGTCACACAACTGCTACTTGAAGCTTGCTGCAAGGTCACCATTTTCTGATCAGTAAGTGTTGACGAGCGTTTCAGGGTGCACTGAAATGCAAACGCCATGTTGGTTTCCTTGAATTGCTCTTTGCATCGTTCTGTCATGCAATTTCTAAGGCACTTAACAAAAATGACTTCAAGCACTCATTTTCTGCGGAAATGCGCAGTAATGATAAATTTCTAAGAAAACTTATTAGGTCCCTGTAGCGAATTTATTTGAATCTCCTCTTTAACCACCGATTTGTCTTGATGCTCACGTCTAGAAGCCATTTCTTATAGTGTGTCACAATGTGATTATGAACGCCATCGTCTACGAAACGTAAGGTAGCAACGGCTTGAAAACTCTTAACATTATTTGTATGTAATGGTCCTCACAAAGAAACGTGGATGCCAAACGAAGACAAAGCTTGTAGTAGCATAACTTTTCGCAATACCATGAGGTAAAAATATATATTCTTGGAACGGCAAACGCGACCTAATTATCTCGTAACTGCGCATGTACACTACTGGCCGTTAAAATTGCTACACCAAGACGAAGTGCAGATGATTAACGGGTATTCATTGGACAAATACATTGTACTAGAACTGACATGTGATTACATTTTCACGCAACTTGCGTGCATAGATCCCGAGAAATCAGTACCCAGAACAACCACCTCTGGCCGTAATAACGACTTTGATATGCCTGAGAATTGAGTCAAACAGAGCTTTGATGGCGTGTACAGGTACAGCTGACCATGCTGCTTCAACTCGATACCACAATTCATCAAGAGTAGTGGCTGGCGTATTGTGACGAGCCAGTTGCTCGGCCACCATTGACCTGACGTTTTCATTTGGTGAGAGAACATTTTCTGTATCCAGAAAGGCCCGTACAGGACCTTCAACATGCGGTCGTGTTTTATCCTCCTGAAATGTAGGATTTCGCAGGGATCGATAGAATGGTAGAGCCACGGGTCGTATCACATCTGAAATGTAACGTTCACTGTTCAAAGTACCGTCAATGCAAACAAGAGGTGACCGAGACGTATAACCAATGGCACCCCATACCATCACGCCGGGTGATACGCCAGTATGGCGATGACGAATACACGCTTCCAATGTGCGTTCACCGCAGTGTCGCCAAACACGGATGCGACCATCATAATGCTGTAAACAGAACCTAGATTCATCCCAAAAAATGACGTTTTGCCATTCGTGCACCCAGGTTCGACGTTGAGTACACCATCGCAGACGCTCCTGTCTGTGATGGAGCGTCAAGGGTAACCGCAGCCATGGTCTCTGAGCTGATAGTCCATGCTGCTGTACTCGACTGGTAGTGATACGAGGTGGTTGGGATCCAGCACGGCGTTCCGTATTATCCTCCTGAACCCAACGATTCCATATTCTGCTAACAGTAATTGGATCTCGACCAACGTCAGCAGCAATGGCGCGATACGATAAACCGCAATCGCGGTAGGCTACAATCCGACCTTTATGAAAGTCGGAAACGTTATGGTACGCATTTCTCCTCCTTACACGAGGCATCACAACAACGTTTTACCAGGCAACGCCAGTCAACTGCCGTTTGTGCACGAGAAATCGTTTGGAAACTTTCCTCATGTCAGCACGTTGTAGGTGTCGCCACCGGCGCCAACCTTGTGTGAATGCTCGGAAAAGCTAATAATTTGCATATCACAGCATCTTCTTCCCGTCGGTTAAATTTCGCGTGTGTAGCACGCCATCTTCGTGGTGTAGCAATTTTAATGGCCAGTAGTGTACTTTTTTCTCCAGGGCATCGTTGATTTTGAACTTACAGTTCTGTTACTCATAGCATTTACTCAGAAAATCTCTTACTACTGCTTTACCATTTCATCCGTAAAATAAGAATCACGAAGCACACTGCAAAGTCGACTACAGTGCCGATTGGGGCGGGAGTTCCAAACCTTTGTTTTAGTGAAACTAAGGCGGTTCAGATACATCCCAATAACATAACATGTAGAGAATATCAATCGACTTACGGATAACTCTGAAATGAGTGGAAAACTTTCTGAGTGGTGAAACCATTTTACAAGGTAAAAAATCGTAAATATGCACCATGACTATCAAAATCTTTATACAAGATGACCGCCGGCCGGTGTGGCCGAGCGGTTCTAGGCGCTTCAGTCTGGAACCCCGCGACCGCTACGGTCGCTGGTTCGAATCCTGCCTCGGGCATGGATGCGTGTGATGTCCTTAGGTTAGTTAGGTTTAAGTAGTTCTAAGTTCTAGAGGACTGATGACCTCAGATGTTAAGTCCCATAGTGCTCAGAGCCATTTATACAAGATGACCAGTCTTTCAACATGTATTACTGTACATTGTTCACCTGTTTCGTCTTTTGGCCGTTTTCAAAGCTTTGATATCCGTAATATGGAACGTCTGAACAGTATCCTTTCCTTTCCAATAAATGGATCTTCTCTGTACTAGACACTGTATCGTCTGCACTGGCATTTGCATTATTATATGTTAACATCTGCACACTGAATTCGCCTGCTTCATATGTACATGAGAAACAGTAGTAACTCGAAGAAGCTTATCATTGAGCTTCTCAAAAAAATGGCTCTGAGCACTATGGGACTTAACTTCTGAGGTCATCAGTCCCCTACAACTTAGAACTACTTAATCCTAACTAACCTAAGGACATCACAGACATCCATGCCCGAGGTAGGATTCGAACCTGCGACCGTAGCGGTCGCGCTTTTCCAGACTGTAGCGCCTAGAACCGCTCGGCCACACCGGCCGTCCGAGCTTCTCAAACAATGAATTTTAACTATTTTTGCTTTTCGCACAATTATTAGTTCTGGAAGCAAACGAATCAGTCTTCTGTCATATTTTGCATATTTCTACTCAATAATGTATTTTGGAATAATTTTCTGAGTTAACTCACAACCCAGAAAGAAAGTCCTGGTTGTATACCTGCGAGCAGTAAGGAGAATACGTGTTGTTCACCCGCGATCGTCATGTAGGCGCCTCTTTAAGGAGCCGCACGTTTTAATTACATCGTCACACTACGTATATTCGCTAACGAAATTAATCACAAATAATCCATCATAACTTGAGAAGAATAGCGATCACTATACCTGCAACACTAGAGTAAAAATGGCCGTGTTATCTATCAGCAAAGGTGTCAGTGGCTCAGAAAGTAATTTAGTACTCAACAACAAATATTTTTGATCGTTTGCCCAATAAAACACACTATATGACAGCAATGGAAGTTTTAAATCTAAAGAAAAATCATTTTTCCTGGACAACTGCTTCTATTTCTTGTACTAATTTCTATTTGAACCTTAGCCTGAAAAAAAGTCATAATTTTGAAGTGTTGGGCTAAAAAGTAATGTATTCATAAATGTTAGCACTGAACATGAATCATACCCTGAAAATTTACTCTTTTATCACCATTTTGATTAAAGAATTGTTGAAATGATCTATTGACGTGTAACTAACTAAATAACTGAGAACTACCGTCTGTCTGTTCATCTTTCCATCTCATCTCTCTTCCTTAGAGTGATGACGTTTCTACTACTCTGTAATAGGACATACTGTGTCTTACCATACACGTCCAGCTTAGTATAACCTGACTGAAACGATCCGAGATTTGTACAGCGGCACACCTTCCTACGTGAGGCTCGTAATATCTAATTACATATTGCTGGGAACACAGACGACAGTCTGAGGAGAGCAACTGCATAAAACAGAGGCAAGTGTAAATACCACGGCCTGCCGCCTATTCAGTGCGACCCTCGGACATCCCCACTGGCAAAGGTGACGTTGACGCAACGAAATTATGAAAGCTTCACGCTCTGACCGATGACACATGAGTAACCAGTTCTGAAAGACCTGCATGGTGCTCGAAACACGTGGGACCGTGAAAGCACGGATGGAAGAAAACACACATCGGGCGATGTTTTATGGATGCGCCCAGTTATAAGGCTACATCTGCTCCCAGGGACCTAATGAGAGAAGCCAGATATCAACACTCCAAGGGGGAAAGTGCAGTCTGAGACCTGTTTAACGTCGTAAAATATGTCCTGCGACATTTAATAACTGGTACTGCGAAGACACCAAAAATGAGATTTGGTCACGCGAGAGAAATCCTGCTGTGAATTCCGTCCGTGAATCTTAACAGCGAACATACAATTACTAGAGGATGAGTCATACCGAATTATTCCTTCTTACGCAAGTAGTTTTTATACTTTTTCTCGAAAGCTTCCTTGAGTAACTCTCATTCTATACTGTGCAATGTTTTCCAGTTTTGACTCTCGTGGAGTTTTGCAGAAGACATAATTTAAATATTTCCTACGAGTCAATACGCAGGAAAACGGTAAAGTAAACCAATACCTCGATCGATGTGGCACAGTTTTTAAGATACTGGACTCAAATTCAGATGGACCAAGGTCAAACTCCGATGTTACCATACGAGAGTAGGGTCTTACGGTCGTTTTCTAAATATTTTTGGAAAAATTCCGAGATAGTTCCTTTGAAAAGGACGTGGCTGATTTCTGTCCTTACATTTTCTAGATACGAGCTCTTTCTCAGAAAATCTTGACGCCTTATTATCGCTCAACCCTAACTTAGCATTAAGGAGAACAATATAGCATTCAGTGGCAGAATACTGATGCAACTTTACCGTACTGACATCAGTGGATGTTGGGAAAATAGCATCTAGAACTGATCACGGAGCAGCATCAAATCAGCAAGAAAGCTATCCTGACGAAAAAACTCGTAACATCAAAAACTAATTAGTGTAGAATAATGAAATTTCGGGAATACGTTTGCCTAGATAACGCATGTAAGTGATTAACATTGCAAGATCACAGGTTAATGTAAGCTCGCAATAAGCCACACCAAATGTGAAATGCTTGTACATTAGCAACCTTTGTAGCCGCCATAATGTTGAATGGGAGCATGCATTGAGTATATCGGTGCCAGATGTCAGTTTCTAGGATAGAGTTACGTGTCTGTTGTTCTTTATCGGTCAGTACATGGACAGTTAACGCCGATTGTGGATCACGCTGGAATTGTCGGTCCTTGACGTCCAGTACATACTCCATTAGAGTCGGATCTGATGATCGAGTAGGCTAAGGCAACATGTCAACCCTCTGTAGCGTATGTCGGGTTGCAACAGCGGTATGTGGGTGAGCATTATCCTGTTTGCGAAAACACCGCTGGAATGTTCTTCACGTAAGGTAGCACAACAGGTCTGATCACCAGATTGAGGTACAAATTTGCAGTCAGAGTGCTCCAGCTGTCACACGAAATCGAAACTCAGACCATACATCCAGGAGTAGATCCAGTGTGTCTAACATGCAGACAAATTGGTTGCAGGCCCTCAGATAGTCTGCTTCCAACCAAAACAAAAAAAAAAAAAAGAATCATCACTGGCACCGAGGCAGAACCAGCTTTCAACAGAAAAGACAACAGACCTCCACCCTGCCCTTCAAAGAGCTCTCACTTGATACCACTGAGTCCAAAACGGCGTTGATTTGGGGTCAATGAAACGCAAGCCATAGGAAGTCAGGCTCCGAGCTGTCCTTAAAGTAACCCATTTGTGACAACTCGTTTTGCCACTGTTGTGTCAATTGCTGCTCCAATTGCTACTGTAGATGCAGGGAGATCTGCCAGAGCCATACGCTGATCACGATGGTCTTCCCTCTCGCTAGTGCCACTTGACAGACAGGAGACCTGTCGTCTTCAGACAGTATTGCGACCACCGCTGTCACCGATCCTGTACAGTGACTACATTGCTGCCAAGTTCTGTAACATCGCAGGAGTATCCAGCTTCTCGTAGCTCTCTTACACAATCTCCGTTCAAACTCAGTAACATGTTCATAATGCCGTCATTGTCGATTTAAAGACACTCCTGACCAACTCACCACGTCCAATCTCAAAGGTAGCTAATGTTCAAGACCGTTACAGTGTGTATTTAAAGCAAATTAACGCCACTTTTATACTATTGGCGTGAGATTTGAATAGATGTAGCAACACGCCTACCAACTTCCGTTTGTGTCGCACAACTCCTTCTTGGTGTTGCGATTTTTTTTCCGTCAGTGATTTTTCTGTTTTGCAACCAAATAAAATTTGTGACACAAACATGCTGTCATTTAATGTACTGGAATTATACCCAACTTTAACATTCTGTATTTCGTTTGTAACCTCCCCCTCACTTATCGACCTTAATGACAGTGAAAAATTAAACCGCGTGTACCTAATGGAAATTTGGGAAAAGCAATCGTCACCGAAGTTAATCTGTCGGTAAAGAGGGAGGAAAGGGTTACATCTAAATGAAAGGAAAAATGCTAATGAAACTGGTGGAAATTAATTTTTAAAAGGGGTAAAGTTAATAAAGAAAGTAAATGTGCGGTCGTCACGTTAACAATTAATTGGCGCTAATTAGATATTTGAGATTTGGGGGAAATTACGGTCGCTAGTCCTAAGGACAATTACTATAGTAACTGAAAAAGAAAGGTTATTACACATATAATTAGCACTAGAAGCGTGGCAACTGAAGGTTGACACGTGTAGTGTGAAAACTGAAAGTTTGTCAGAAGTAATAAATTTCACTACACTCTGACTTAATTTAGCAAAAGAATTAATAAAACCGTAAAATCGAAAGTTAATTTAGTGACTGAAGTTAATAGTGGGCTCTCTTTCTGAAGCACATCGAAATTCAGTAAAATATGGTTAGTCTTGGACTACCTCAACAATCATTTCAAAAGCTACTTGAATCTACGCACTTTAGAAACAAGAGATTTAACTTTGAACTTGAATTAAATGATTCTGAACAATTAACAATAGTAAAATTTAGTACGTACCAAGCTGAGCTGCAGTCACAGGTAAGCTAAAATACGGTAACAAAACTCGCACTCTTAATTTGTGCTTGTGTAATCTAAATATTGTAGCCAGCTATGAATACTTAAACTGAACTTTGAAATTAAAGCTATAATATTACTTTAATGCTGGCGTTTGAATTTCAACGACACTCGGGTTCATTCTGGAAAAGGAAGGGACCCTGCTTGGTAATGCAATTGGGACAATGAGCAACAAATGTTCATGCTAAGTTGCTGTAATTATAGTTACGAAAATGGTACAGTTTGAAAAGCTGAGGTCTGACATACAGTTCTAAAACTTTACGTGCTTCCAGTCTTCCTTGTTGGTTGATTGAAGGTTTGAAGCCGTCGATCGAGGAGGTGGCGACAGTCACTCATTGTCGGCCGTCGCTGTTGCAGAAGCTGGATGTTGGCGCGCCTTCTTCTCGACACGGTCACCAGGCGAAACGGGCTCTTGATGTGCGCCAGCTAATGCTTCCCGTCCGCAACACCATGTCAGAAACTATCATAGCAAGTCGAGCGCAATTACATGCTGCTTAACCCCGAAAGCGCGACAACTCGCGGGAGCGTCACACAACACACCTGCTCCACTGCACTACCCCAGCCAGACTCTCTCTGCTCAGCCCGCGCTCCACGCGGCAGAGTTAACACTCCCAAAGATCCTAAACACTTTCGTTCTCCACACGACCTATCGATGTGTTCGTTCGATAGTATAGTCTTCCCTAGGCCAGACCCAGCGTATAAATACAAATAATATTCACAAAACAAACCAATTATACATCGACATAAATGCATATATATACAAATAGTAAAACAATTACAATAGACAAAGACACAGAAATGTTATATCTTCAGGTAACAAAATAAGGAAAAAAAATTTGCAGTGCAATAGATGGAAATAGGAGGATATGCATTTCCGGCGTTATGGAAGATTTGTCAAAGTCGGGTTTTATACTGCGTGTTCCAAACCCTTAGCGTCAAAATTATACAGTACTTTGAGATAAGGAACTCGTGACCAGAAATGAATCTTTCGTTTCTTACTGACAGGTTAAGTTCATAGCACTAGTTCAAAATCGTGACTGTCAATCTTAAGGAATGCATTCTAAAGGCAAACAAAATTCGAGTTTCTTCGTCAGTTAATGAAATTGTCTATTGCACAATAACCCAGGCATTTGAAATCTTTATTTTATCTCTTAGGTTTCTAATGGGGTTCCATAAACCAATGATTATATCACTCAGAAGAAAAAAATCCCGTCGTAGACACGTTGGTGAGGGTTATGTATTGTTTCCCAGGACAGAGTGTCAATTGTCGATGTAGGACCATGTGCGTCTTACAGATACTTACTTCACGCACAGTAACATTGTAGACCGCCAGAAATATTCATTTGGGACCATTAAAGCTGTAACTCAATATTCTGAGTTTAGGATCGTCTACAGCCTGTACAGTTTCAACCACAAACATTCGGGAGACGCTGTTTTTGTTCTGTGTGGTGTATATATAAAGACTGGTAATTGTGCGAATAACCGCTTTAAAATTATCATAATGTACGATGAACACCATAATATATACTTCATGATTTGATTCTTCTGTTGTTGTGAGCAACACGGCGAAGTTTGTAACGCCAACAGTAATTTTGATTTCTTATGTCAAAGTAGTCAGTTTACGATCCACTGTGGTAAGCAGTGATACATTAGGCTAAATTATAACAGGTACTCGCTCTTGCGTGGACTTTGGAATTTACCGAAACGGTTTGTGGAGTGTTCCAAATCCATCAACTGTGAACCAAAACCTACAGCTCATAGACATCGATTGGAACCAGTGTGTGGAATTTTCGCACTGTTGTCCATCATATGTGTGCTGTACGATTGAGGTCATTTGACGTAAGGGACACACAAGAAACTTCTTAATCATAGAATAATCTGTAATCCATTCTGTAACAATGCAGAAGCGATGTCGTAGTGCTATATGAAGATACAGGTGTTTCTAGAAGTGCAGAAGCAGAACAGATAAATGGGCCATAAAGAGCAGTAGATTCCTTTACTGTTCGCTGGTGAAGGGTGATGCCATTAACATGAGCTATCCTATTCAGTTCCACACAAATATTCTCCACAGAAGAATAGCTCCACCACTGGCTCGAACTATGTAGCTGACATGTAGGGGCCAATACCTTACAAGAGTTTCGACGTACTGCTCTGCACTCAGTGTGTACCACGGTGTACGACAAGCCGTAAGTCTAGGCGATATGTTGCGATGTTTCTCGCGATCAATGATAAGCTGCTGCGCTAGTGCTGATATGTGTGTTCAGTGTCATATGATTGGGTAAGATGCACGTGTCGAGTGGGAACTTTGATATTCCATAGTGAAGAGATGTTTCTGGATGACACAGCTATGTTAAGCTCCAGAACGGTCGGTGTTTCGGCTATTTTTAGTGAAAATAACAGGAAAGGGTGGGGGGACTACTTTCATCCCTTCAACTGCGGAAGTTAACGAGCACCGTTTTCTCCCGAATCTATGTCGTTAATGCACAAAGTTGACGTGGTGGCACGTGGGAAAGCAGTACATACATGAGGATCGCGATTAAGGCTCTGATACGTGGCTATGTCATATGTATTACTGTTGGGCAGGTGATTCTCGATACAGGATTTGACATAATAGCAAAATTTAGCACAGTATATCTGGCAGCACCCACAAATATAAAGTCTGGGTTGATCTCACACTGTACAAGAAATCGTACGCCCTGCTTAGCGATTCAGATTTCAGTTCTTACGTATCTAATACCCCCGTCCATGAACCATGGATCTCGCCGTTGGTGGTGAGGCTTGCGTGCCTAAGCGATACAAATAGCTCTACCGTAGGTGCAACTACAACGGCGGGGTATCTATTGAGAGGCCAAACGTGTGGTTCCTGAAGAGGGGCAGCAGTCTTTTCAGTAGTTGCAGGGGCAACAGTCTGGATGATTGACTGACCTGGCCTTGTAACTTAGCCTTGCTGTGCTGGCACAGCGAAAGGCTGAAAGCAAGGGGAGAAAACGTAATTTTTCCCGATGGCATGCAGCTTTTCTGTGTGGTTAAATGATGATGGCGTCCTCTTGGGTAAAATATTCCGGAGGTAAAATACTGCGCCACTCGGATCTCTGGGCGGGACTACTCTGGAACACTTCGTTATCAGAAGAAAGAAACCTGGGGTTCTACGGATCGGAGCGTGGAATGTCGGATCCTTTAATCGGGCAGGTAGGTTAGAAAATTTGAAGCGGTAAATGGATAGGTTGAAGTTAGATATAGTAGAATTAGTAAAGTTCGGTGGTAGGAGGTTCAAGACTTCTGGTCACGAGAACACAGCGTTATAAATAGAAAATCAAATAGGGATAATGCAGAAGTAGGTTTAATAATGAATAAAAATGGGAGCGCGGTTAAGCTACTATGGACAACATAGTGAACGTATTATTGTAGCCAAAACAGACACGTAGCCCACGCCTACCACAGCAGTACAACTTTATACGCCAACTAGCTCCGTAGATGATGAAGAGATTGAGTGAATGTATGATGAGATAAAAGATATTACTCAGATAGTTATGGGAGACGAAAATTTAACAGCCCTGTGGGACTGGAATTGGATAGTATAAAAAGGAAGAGGAGGAAAAGTTGTAGGTGAATATCGACTGGGGGGTAAGGAATGAAAGAGGGAGCCGCCTTGTAGAATTTTGCGCAGAGCTAACACTTGGCTTAAGAATCATGAAAGGAGGTTTTATACGTGGAAGAGGCCCGGAGACACTGGAAGATATCAGATAGATTATATAATTTAAGACAGGTATTTAGGAACCAGCTTTTAAAATGCAGGATTTCCAGGGGCGATGTGGACTCTGATCACAATTCATTGCTTATGAACTGTAGACTAAAACTGAATAAACCGCGAAAAGCTGAGAATATTAGGAAATGGGACCTGGATAAACTGAAAGAACCAGAAGTTGTAGAGAAAATTTCTCTGAAATAAGCATTAGGGAACGGTTGACAAGAGCGGGGCAAAGTAATACAGCAGAAGAAGAATGGGTAGCTTTGAAGAATTAAATAGTGAAGCCAGCAGAGAATCAAGTAGGTAATAAGACGAGGGCTAGTAGAAATCCTTGGATAACGGAAGATATATTGTATTTAATTGATGAAAGAAGTAAATATAAAAATGCGGTAAATGAAGCTGGCGAAAGAGGGAATAAACGTCTCAAAAATGAGTGAAGCCAGCAGAGAATCAAGTAGGTAATAAGACGAGGGCTAGTAGAATCCTTGGATAACAGAAGATATATTGTATTTAATTGATGAAAGAAGTAAATATAAAAATGCAGTAAATGAAGCTGGCGAAAAAGGGTATAAACGTCTCAAAAATGAGATCGACAGCAAGTGCAAAATGGCTTAGCAGGGAGGCAGGTGTAAGGATGTAGAAGCGTACATCACTAGGGGCAACATACACACTGCCTAGTAGATATGATACTGCATGAAGAATTTGACAGAGCGCTGAAAGACGTAAGTCGAAACAGGGCCCCGGGAGTAGATAGCATTCCATCAGAACTACTGATAGCCTTGGGAGAGCCAGCCATGACCAAACTCTTCCATCTGGTGAGGAAGATGTATGAGACATGGAGAACACAATAATTCCAACATTAAAAAAAAAACAGATGTTTATAGGTGTGAAAATTACCGAACTATCAGTTCAATAAGTCATAGTTGCAAACTACTAACACAAACTCTTGACAGACGTATGGAAAAACTGGTGGAAGTCGATCTCGGGAAATATCGGTTTGGATTTCGTAGAAATGTTGGAACATGCGAGGCCATACTTACCGTACGACTTCTCGCAGAACATAGGTTAAGGAAAGGCAAACCTAGGTTTCTAGAATTTGTAGACTTAGAAAAAGCTTTTGACAATGTTGACTGGAACACTCTCTTTCAAATTCTGAAGCAGGCAGATGTAAAATACATGCTATTTACAATTTGTGCAGAAACCATATGGCAGTTATAAAAGTCGAGGGGCATGAAAGGGAAGCAGTGGTTGGGAAGGGAGTGGGACAGAGTTGTAGCCTATCCCCGATGTTATTCAATCTTTATATTCAGCAAGCAGTAAAGGAAAGAAAGAAAAATTTGGAGTATCAATTAAAATCCATGGTGAAGAAATAAAAATTTTGAGGTTTGCCGACGACATTGTCATTCTGTCGGAGACATCAAAGGTCTTGAAAGAGCAGCTGAACAGAATGGACAGTGTATGAAAGAAGATATTAGATTAACAACAACAAAAATAAAACAAGGATAATGGAATGTAGTCAAATTAAATCAGGTGATGATGAGGGAACTAGATTAGGAAATGACTCTTACAGTAGTAAATGAGTTTTGCTATTTGGGGATCAAAGTAACTGATGATGGTTTAAGTAGAGAGGATATAAAATGTAGGCTATGGCAAGGAAAGTGTTTCTGAAGAAGAGAAATTTATTAACATCGAGTACAGATTTAAGAGTAAGGAATTATTTTCTGAAAGTATTGGTATGAAGTGAAACATGGACGACAAACAGTATAGACAAGAGGAGAATGGAAGCTTTCGAAATGTGGTGCTACAGAAGAATGCTGAAGATTGAATGGATAGATCACGTAACTAATGGGGAGGTGCTGAATAGAACTGGGGAAAAGAGGAATTTGTGGCACAACTTTACTAGAAGAAGGGATCGGTTTGTAGGACACGTTCTGAGGCATCAAGGTATCAGCAGTTTAGTATTGGAGCGAAGTTTGGAGGGTAAAAATCGTTGAGGGAGACCAAGAGATGAATAAACAAATTCAGCAGGGTGTTGGTTGCAGTAGGTATTCGGAGATGCAGAGGCTTGCACAGGGTAGAGTAACATGGAGAGCTGCATCAAACCAGTATGTGGACTGAAGACTACAACAACGTATCTTATTCTGCGACAATCCTTTCATAAAATACTCTGATATTTACGTTCTTAATGAAATTTCTGTTTCTCTATATTATTTAGTACTGATGAGATGAAAGTTATTACTGGCAAAAAAGTCTTTCCCGTTGCATACCCGAAAATCATGCAGTTTACCGACTATCATCGTCGAATAAACAGAAATTAAGGTTCACAACTTCGTCATTCGACTGAATATCGAATTGTCGACAGACCGCAACTGCAACCTCTGTATGGAGAGGTCGGGTGGGGGAGGGGGGCGATGGATAAAGAGGGGTGGGGGGAAGGAAGAGATTCAGATAGCTCCTTGTAGATGTTACTGAGTGAATACCCGTACCTTTAGAAGAATATCGTCTATACGTCAAGGTGATATTTGCTATAAACTGACGTGGTTTTGTGTATTAGGCCAACACTGCCCTCTTCTTAGCAGAATGATGGAAGCAACGACCGCTGGAATCCAGGTACCTATAGTTCAACTTCCACTACACTGAATGACTGGATTGTTAAAAGCTGAGGAGTTCACCCGATTTGACACTGAATATAAACCTGGCGATGCGGATGACCGAAACTAAAAGTGAGTTATTGAGTTACAACCTTTTTCTGCGTTGTGCCCTCAGTTTTTTGACGGGTTCGATGCGGCCCGACAAGAATTCCTCTCCTGCGCCTTCATCTCAAGTAGCAATATTGCTACATCTTCAGTGAGGTATTTTCCCGTCTATATCGTGCCCTACCCTCTACAGCTCGCTGAAGTACCACGCGAGTTATTGCCTGATCCCATGGGACACATCTTATAACCCTGTACCCTCATAGAATCCAATCTCAACACTTAGAGTCCCTATTCAGGATTCCCCACTGTCCATAATTCAGTTGCAGTCAATTGTGTGCTCCAAACGTACATTTTAAGACATGTCCTATGCTAGTAGACTTGTTTTGACCAGGAACGTCCTCTTTGCCAGTGCTAGTCTGCTTCTAATGTCCTTTCTGCCTCGTCCATCGTGAGTTATTTTGCCTCCAGGGCTCAAGAATTGTTCCATTTCGTCTTCTTCGTGGTCAAAAGTTTTGTCGTTAGTGTATTGCTAAATCAATTTCTGGTAGTTCTCATTACTTTCTTCAGTTAACTCTCAATCCATTGTGTTTACTCATTACTCTCTTCATTCTATTCAAGAAGTCCTATTGTTCTTCTTCACTTTCAGTGAGGATGGCAATGTCATTAGAGAATCGTATCAGAGGTACCCTTTATCCTAGTCTTATACCCTTTCTAATCAGTGTGCTTCGTTCTTGGTCTTATTTTCTTATTTTATGCTCTTGGTTTTTATGTGTACTGTAGTACGAGAGCGTGCTGTAACGTAATGCGTCCGAACTTTTTTATGTGAAACTTCTTAAAGATGTTTCAATCAAACAAACGTTATTAACATTCTACAACTTTATTCTTTACGGCCCTCTGCCAGTAGAGGGTTCCTAATTGCAGCGTGTAACATAGCGGTGTGTACCGTAACCACGCCAGTGCATGAAAAACAGCATGCTGGAATTGACCTATGAATTTTAAAAGTTAGTACGCGGTTGGAGTACCCTCTGCTTTAGCATGACAGTACCGGACTAAGCACGAATACTGAGATATTTCCAGCAATCCGCCATCTTGGATTCACTATCATCGATCATCCCTATTTGACCTCATACAATTTTCATCTGTTTCCACATCTTAAAGAATATCTTCCTGGACTTCACTTTGATAGTGATGAGACGGTGCAAGTAGAGGTGAGGTTTTGGCTCCGTCACCAAAGTGGTTGGGAGAGGTGTGTTTGTCACCATGATGACTGTTGTGACACAAATATGTAGACTTGAAGAATAATATTGTAGAATGTTAATAGTGTTGGGTTTACTTAAACAGCTTGAAGAGATTTCACGTAAAAAAAATTAGAGGCAATGATTTCAGTCTTTCCTTGTAGTTTCCTGAGAAATTCAAAGGTTTTGTAGTATTTTACACTGTCGAATGCTGCTTCAAGGTCGACAAATCTCTTGAGGATTTGTTGCTTCCACCCTAAAGCGCAATGTCGAAATTATGAGAAACTTTGCTGCATCATTGTGCAATATCTGTCACACTTAACTGCCCCTGTTATGTTCAAGATTGTGTGGATGATACTTTCCTGAAAGTCTAATGATGTTTCTCCGGAGACACAGACACCACCAGACACACACCAACCTGAATGGTCATTTTATTGTCATTTATCCAACTGATATCAGAGGTGCCAAGGGAATACTGTCTGTGCCTTCCGGATTATGTGATCGCAGGTCTTTCAAAACTGTGTTTGACTCATACTGGACCTCGTACGTCCTCCGTATCGACACCCATTTCTTCACCTATCACTTCATCCGTTGCTCTCCGTCATACAGGAGTTCAACGTAGTCTTTCCACCTATTCGCTCTCTCTTCTGCGTTTGACAGTGGAATTCGTCTTGAACTCTTAACATTGACACCATTGCCTCAAATTGTGCCGAAGGTTGTTTTACTCTCCTATAGTCCTTCAGCGACCGTATCTTTCTTGATTCTTCGCGTCTCTTTTTTTTCTTCTGCAGCCATTCCGGAGACAGTAAATGAATACCGTGGAAACCCAGATCGGTCGTTCACTTTATGTAAACTGGTGGTGGGTATCCGTGAAACAGGTCCGTAGCTGACAGACTCAGCCGAGAGAGAAGCGCGTGTCAGATTGTGGCAGGCATGGGGCAAGGTGAGGACGGGCTGTGGCGGCTGGGAATTCCTGCGTGGGCGGCACAGAGGTCGACACGGTGCGGCCGCCGGCGACCCGGAACAGCCAGCCAGCCGGCCGGCAGGTACTGCCTCGCCTCGCCCCGCCTCATACCTGCCCGCCCGGCCGGGATGGTCCTCTGCTTCGGCCGCTGACGTGCGCACCTGTTTGCTGGTCCAGCGCCTGAATCTGCCGGACTCTCTGGCCTTTCTCACCACTCACGCCCGTTCCATTTCACCATTTTACGACAGAAAGAAAATCCTCTGAAGTAACCACCGGCGCACAGCTGCGGATGAGTCGTCCGGGTTGTGCGGTAGTTGTATATTAAACTTTACGTTCCGTCCAGAGGTGCGATGGACATCTTCGGAAACTAGGCAAGACTTAGCGGTAGCAGCTGTGGACGAAACGTGAGGAACGCAGAAGTTTCATGGACCACGAGCATACAACCGCGAAGACTGGCCATCAGCCACGCAGGGTAGCCGCGTGGTCTCAGGCGTCTTGTCACGGTCCAGGCGGCTCAACACGTCGGAGGTTCCGGTCCTCCCTCGGGCATGGGTGTGTGTGTGTGTCGTCCTTGGCGTAAGTTAGTTTAAGTTATATTAAATTGTTTGTAAGCTTAGGGACCGATGACCTGTGCAGTTTGGTCCCATAAGACCTAACCACAAATTTCCAATTTAACTGACCAGTAACTGAGACATCCGGTCGCGAAAGTCTTCATTTTAAGGTATGTTTTTCGTCGGTCATTTTCAGTTGGAAAAAAGTGCGGAGTTTGTTGTGGGACATCGTGGAATATTCCTTCCTGAACAAAAAAAGGGTTCATGACGCTGCGATTGGTGGCGGTGCTACATGTGACATTCAAAATGCTGTCGGTAACGGCTGTGCTTTCCAAGCGGAGAGCTCTTATTGTGCTTCATTTGGCGGAAAACAACAGCATCGCAGATATTCGTAGGCTCTTGCAGAATGTCTACGTAAATCTAACAGTGAATAAGTCGCTGAGTCAGTGGGAGAAGCGTCTGTCGTCGTAAAAAGGTCGTACAAACCTGTCCGATCTGCCACGTGCCGGCCGACCACAATGGTGGAACGTGCGCACACTCTCACTCGAGGTGGTCGATGCATCACAGTCAAACACCTTGCTGCCCGGCTGGACGACTCAAGGGAGCCTAACGGAAGACCATAAAGAGCAACGAAGAACCGTCTGTGCTCGTTAAGAACAGGCGATGTTCGACAAAAATTCATCGCCACAGCCGATGAAACATGTCATCACTACGAATCGGAAACAAAACTGTAATTCATGGGGTGGCGTCACATCATCTCTCTTCCGAAGAAAAAGTTCGAAGCCGCACCCCCATCCGATAAAGTCATGGCGACTGTCTTCTGGGACTCTGATGGTGTTATTCCGTTTTATGTCATACTTCATGGTGCGACTATCAATTCCGAAGTGTTTTCGGCTACCCTCAGTAAAATGAAGAAAGGACTTCATCGTGTTCGTCGCCACAACTTCTCCTTCTCCGTGACACGGCAGGGCCTCACCAGAGTCTGTGCAGCCCGAGAGTATTTCATAAAAATTTACTGGACTATTCTTTTTCATCCATCCTATAGCTAGGACCTCGCACCTTCTGAATTCCAGCTGTTTCGTCAAGGGAAGGTTGCACTCAGAGCGGAACGCGCGTGCATGATGGGGAGGTCATTGACGCATCAAAACGTTGCTTCCGAAGTCGACCAGTAGTTTCGTAATATCAAAAAAATACATCGCGATTCACCATTTAAAAAAAAAAAAATGGTTGAAATGGCTCTGAGCACTATGGGACTCAACATCTTAGGTCATAAGTCCCCTAGAACTTAGAACTACTTAAACCTAACTAACCTAAGGACATCACACACACCCATGCCCGAGGCAGGATTCGAACCTGCGACCGTAGCAGCCTCGCGGTTCCGGACTGCAGCGGCAGAACCGCACGGCCACCGCGGCCGGCGATTCACCATTTCCTTAAAAACTAGAATCAAATTATTATCCAGTATATAACCAAAAACTCTAATTCTAGTTCATTACTATTGGCAGGTGATAAAATACGATTGACCCATGTGAATCTGCGGCATCGTTAATGTGTATGTGACTGTATCCCCGCTAGACTCGCACGTGTCTACCTTCGCTGCCCAGAGGGGCAGTCGGCGTAAGCTGACTGAGGCGGAGCGGTCGGGCTCTCTGGACAGTCGTGTCATGGAGCAGCTGCTGACAGCGACGCCTCTCATGGGCTACACGTGCTACTTGGTCATATCACTCCATGTCGTGGCCGAGGGGGAGGCTTCTACTAAAGACCTTTGTTTCTGGTGCGTTTCCTGTAGCCCAGGTCTGGCTTTTAACTCAGAGAAGCACCTTAAGAAGGAATTGAGTCCGAGTCCATTAACACTGGCGCACGACACTGACGGGAATTAAATCGTTTTTCCAGGACGGTGACAGAGGGAAATTATTTTAGCGCTAACGTTATGTTGAATATTTTCCTTCGGATACCACCGGAGATTGAAATTGAACTACAGCTCATTTCTGTCAGCATTTATACATTTTTGTGTTGTGTTTACCACTGTCATTTACTCTGAGGGGTATGATTAAGACTGAATATTGTATTTCCTTTTTGTTTTTCCCACAGCTCTCGAACACTTGTTTCCGGGAGTGCCAAAGCAGAATATAGTTAACAAAACTAAACCATAACTATTTTTGTTCGGTTATGCTCCAATTTCAAATTTTTAGGCAAGTATGTTTGGGCGTCACCCGTGCTTTTAGTGGTCAGATCTGATATACACTCCTGGAAATGGAAAAAAGAACACATTGACACCGGTGTGTCAGACCCACCATACTTGCTCCGGACACTGCGAGAGGGCTGTACAAGCAATGATCACACGCACGGCACAGCGGACACACCAGGAACCGCGGTGTTGGCCGTCGAATGGCGCTAGCTGCGCAGCATTTGTGCACCGCCGCCGTCTGTGTCAGCCAGTTTGCCGTGGCATACGGAGCTCCATCGCAGTCTTTAACACTGGTAGCATGCCGCGACAGCGTGGACGTGAACCGTATGTGCAGTTGACGGACTTTGAGCGAGGGCGTATAGTGGGCATGCGGGAGGCCGGGTGGACGTACCGCCGAATTGCTCAACACGTGGGGCGTGAGGTCTCCACAGTACATCGATGTTGTCGCCAGTGGTCGGCGGAAGGTGCACGTGCCCGTCGACCTGGGACCGGACCGCAGCGACGCACGAATGCACGCCAAGACCGTAGGATCCTACGCAGTGCCGTAGGGGACCGCACCGCCACTTCCCAGCAAATTAGGGACACTGTTGCTCCTGGGGTATCGGCGAGGACCATTCGCAACCGTCTCCATGAAGCTGGGCTACGGTCCCGCACACCGTTAGGCCGTCTTCCGCTCACGCCCCAACATCGTGCAGCCCGCCTCCAGTGGTGTCGCGACAGGCGTGAATGGAGGGACGAATGGAGACGTGTCGTCTTCAGCGATGAGAGTCGCTTCTGCCTTGGTGCCAATGATGGTCGTATGCGTGATTGGCGCCGTGCAGGTGAGCGCCACAACCGGGACTGCATACGACCGAGGCACACAGGGCCAACACCCGGCATCATGGTGTGGGGAGCGATCTCCTACACTGGCCGTACACCACTGGTGATCGTCGAGGGGACACTGAATAGTGCACGTTACATCCAAACCGTCATCGAACCCATCGTTCTACCATTCCTAGACCGGCAAGGGAACTTGCTGTTCCAACAGGACAATGCACGTCCGCATGTATCCCGTGCCACCCAACGTGCTCTAGAAGGTGTAAGTCAACTACCCTGGCCAGCAAGATCTCCGGATCTGTCCCCCATTGAGCATGTTTGGGACTGGATGAAGCGTCGTCTCACGCGGTCTGCACGTCCAGCACGAGCGCTGGTCCAACTGAGGCGCCAGGTGGAAATGGCATGGCAAGCCGTTCTACAGGACTACATCCAGCATCTCTACGATCGTCTCCATGGGAGAATAGCAGCCTGCATTGCTGCGAAAGGTGGATATACACTGTACTAGTGCCGACATTGTGCTTGCTCTGTTGCCTGTGTCTATGTGCCTGTGGTTCTGTCAGTGTGATCATGTGATGTATCTGACCCCAGGAATGTGTCAATAAAGTTTCCTCTTCCTAGGACAATGAATTCACGGTGTTCTTATTTCAATTTCCAGGAGTGTATATTTCAATTGATGTGTCTGACGGACTATATTCTGCTTTTAATTCTGTTGCTTTTTCTCTACTACTGTAATCCGTTGATTGTTATCCTGTCCATTTGTTATTACCATTCCAAGGCGCCAGTCGGCTGGTTATGCCAACGCCAGTCAACACGATGTATACATTTATTGTTTTGAGACAAAAGTGATTTATTCATATAGCTAGTTAAAGCTGTTTTTAATGTTTAATATCTCACTAATATTTAAGGTAAAGGTTGTTAATCATTTCAGCTATCAGAAACTTTTACTTTCTATGATTTCATTGACAGTTCTTTGTATTAGTAATTTCAGTAAATGTTCTCTAATTTTTAAACGTCGAAATTTTTTTTTTAAAAAATTATACTTCTCATTTGGTAGAAGAATAAGTTGATAAAATGAGTGTAATAATATTATAGTTAAAATTATCGTCGGCATTTCCCACCCTCCCCCCTCCACAGTCAACAAAAACATATCGTTTTACTATTGTAATTACTGAACATATAAAATTATAAAAACCATAAGAACCAACATGCCTAAAAACATGATAGTTTAGGTCACAGAATTTTGGTAATGGGACAATAAAATGGAAAAGCTTAGATAGAGTATAACCTTCATTATTGCCAGCAGAATTGGTGACTAACAGAATGGTTCTTGTTTCAGTCATCTTGCACAGCCAGCTTGCACAGTGCCATGTTGACAACCTTGGTCCACGGCTTCACGTGGTCTAAGCAACGCTTGAATCATATAGCCAGCTCTTATCAGCTGAAATTGGGACTATTCTGAACGGGTCACGGTTTTCCAGTACTCTAGGTTACAATCGATATGACCACGACCCCATTAGAGGCGCTGCAGGCGATATCGTGTTGGCTGCAAAGGCACTCGCATCGGTCGTCTGCTGCCATAATCCATTAACGCCGAATCTCACAACACTGTCCGAATAGATACATTCAACGTACGTCGCACATTGGTTTCCGAGGTTATTTCACACAGTGTTGCTTGTCTGTTAGCACTGACAAGTCTACGTTAATGTCGCTGCTCTCGGTCGTCAAGTGAAGGCCTTCGGCCACTGCGTTGTCTGTGGTGAGAAATAGTGCCGGAAATTTCGTATTCTGGACACACGCGACCCTGTGGATATCGGAATACTGAATTCCTTAAACATTTTCGAAATGGAACTTCCCATGCACCCAGCTCCAACTACCATTCCGCAGTCAGAATCTTTTTAATTCCCGTCGTTTGGCCATAATCACGTTGGAAACCTTCTCACATGAGAGCGTGAGTGCAAATGACTGCTCTGCCAGTGCACTGTTCTTTTATTTCTTGTGTACGAGATATTACCGCCATCTGTGTGTACTCGTATTCACTTCGCCATCGCATGACGTTTATCACCCCAGTGTAACAGCATTCTGTTTTAGTAGCAGGATACTCATTCACAAGATGCCTAAGGACTCGTAATTATTGTAATTGCTACGTCTAGAAACAGGTAATTATCTAAAATTATGCACTCGTTAGTGAAAACACTGTAAGTCTTACGTATGATTTCTGTTATTTAAAATTCAGTCCTAGATGTTTACTGCCTGACACGCCCGCTAAACCCGATGGGCAGAACAGGTAATTAGGACTGTGGAAAGGGCCAAATAAAGTTGCGGCCAGTTTCACCTTCTAATTGTAATTTATTGTAATTTAATAACACTTTTACAACCAAAGCGGCACATAGTCGGATCTACAGAATGCAACTCTTTCACGGCTGAGGGCGTCTAAACAAGATATCTTAACAAATCGACAAGATAAAAATCCACTTAAGATCGCAATAAAATAGTTAAAAAAAACATCATAGCAAGGTAGACAGAACAAACATATACAGGTGCAATACCAATGGCTGAAGTTTCAAAATTTTAAAATATATTACCATAACCTTTTAAAAGCAGAAGGCCGCTTGAAAGGTAAATTTAAGAATTAATTTTGCAAAATTTTTAAGCCTTAAATTTGAAGTAGCTGAAAACAGATAATCAAACACCGGTGGCACTCAGAAGCCTCCAGAGGGGTCGGTCTGCCCTCGTTCATTTAGGCGAGACAGGTGGTGAGCCCAGCTACACTTGATCCGTCGGAACCGAACCAGGGGATAGCCAAGGACCGACCAACACAACGACTTGCTTCCCATCAATCAGTATATGAGAACTCCAACAGAAAAGGTTACAAACGTGATAATCCACAATGCAGTATGTATTAGCTGTCAAAATCACACACCATGTTGGATAGCGACAACAGGTGAGGAAAGGACGCTGCCTGAAATTACGTTAGTGCGCAGGGCAGGTAACCAGAACACTAACGGCCACAAGGCAGGAAATTCCACTGGCGCACTCGAATTGCAGTAAACCAAAAGAGTTAATTGCACCGCATGGTGGCTAAATTTCAGCAGTGGAGACACTCGGTGTTGCTCACAGGAAAACCTTCCTAACAGCCAACCACGGAAACGAACCACCACAACATGAATGGACGTGGCTTGGGTAGTTGAAACCACTACTCAACCTTGACGTCCTGGGTCGGTGAACCACGAAGCTCGTAGCGATCGGACAGCTCCACACACGCTCCGACACTGCGATGGGGTTTCCAGCGGACCCAGCCGACTGCACCGCGGGGAGATAACTTGCCTCGTCCCCAACAACCGACCGACTGGCCTCAGAATGCCGACAACCTCTAAAATAACGCCAACTATACACACAACCTGACAAACACTTGCACGAAGACCTGAACGATACCCAACAGTAACTAAGCACGCACGAAGACAAATCGGGAGTCGATGCACACACACGCACAGCCGACTCATGCACGATGGGCGAGCCAAAAGGCGTCGTCCATTAGGACGACCAACCGACGATCCACCAAGCCTGCGGCCCGGCTCAAGTATTGCGTGGGGGCAATGGTCGGGCGAGCCATATCGACGCAGACCTCACTGGTGCTCCAACCCTACTGCACTAGTGCCGCATTGCAAACTCCCCGACTGGCAGGTCCGGACTGCGCTCCAGACGCGTTCCAACTGACTGGCAGCCCGAACTCGCAATCCGAACTCCCTTACGACAGACAACGACCGGGAAGCAATAGCAGTCCAGCCCAGATACTACGAGAGGGAATATATCGCTGAGCGCTGATAACGCCGCTCACAGTCAAGCCAAGCAGCAACTCAATGACAGTAGTAATTTAAACTAACATAGTACGGTGGAAGTACGTTAATAACAGGGTGTAAAAAACATGATGGTGGGAACACGAGTCACGCATGGATCACTGCCGTCTTATTAATCCTTCCTTCTAATCTGTGATGATAGTTTCAGTTCGTGTACGATGAAGGATTCGAGTTAGAATACTTAAAAATCATTCGCAATTATACTTACGGTCTCATAATAGAGAAATTTCTGTGATACCTAAGACCAACTCTTTTCAGGACAGTACTACGTATATCATACAACATTCTGAAACCCATTGTAAATAGTATGGAGTCGTATCTCCACGAAAGCTCGTCCAATGCAGCTTAGTTACATAAGCTGTCTCAGATGAGTGCAGCGAGTACTTGCATCCGTAGCTGTAACTGCAAATTACTACATGAAATCCGGGACGAAGCAAACAATAAATACACGACGCATTCTAAGTAAGCTTTCACGTATATTTCTTCAGTTAACTGTTATTTAAGGGCCTTGTATAAATACTAATGGCTTTTCGAGTTACGATTACTACATTTGTGTTAATACACACATCAAAAAAAGTTTTGCGTCTCCTCGGTTTCGAGAATTCCGGAACCTGTTCAGAAAATTGGAATAGGGATCAACATAAACATCACTTGCGTGCCTTTTATTCCTCATGAAAATCACACACTTCATGTTGTACCACTACACAGCGAGAGCTTCAGAGGTGGTGGTCCAGACTGCTGTACACACCTGTAGCTCTAAGACCCAGTAGCACGTCCTCTTGCATTGATGCATGCCTGTACTCGTCATGATTTACTATCCACTAGTTCATCAAGGCACTGTTGGTCCAGATTGCCCACTCTTCACCAGCGTTTCGTTATAGATTTTTCTGAGTGGTTGGTGGGTCAGGTTGTCCATATACATCCCTTTTCAATCTATCCCAGGATTGGTCGATAGGGTCCTTGTCTGGAGAACATGCTGGCCACTCTAGTCGAGCGATGTCGTTATCCTTAAAGAAGTCATTCACAAGAGATGCACGATGGGGAGCGAATTGTCGTCCATGAAGACGAATGCCTCGGCAATATGCTGCCGACATTGTTGCACTATCGGTCGGAGGATGGCATTTACGTATCATAAAGCCGTTGTGGCGCCTTCTATCACCACCAGCGGCGTACGTCGGCCCCAAATAATGCCACCCCAAGACATTAGGGAACCTCCACATTGCTGCACTCGCTGGACAGTGTGTCTAAGGCGTTCATCCTGACTGGGTTGCCTCCAAACACGTCTCCGACGATTGTCTGGTTGAAGGCATATGCGACAACCATCGTTGAAGAGAACGTGATGCCAGTCCTGAGCGGTCCATTCGGCATGTTATTGAGCCCATCTGTACCGCGCTGCATGGTTTAGTGGTTGCAAGGATGGATCTCGCCAAGGACGTCGGGAGTGAAGTTGCCCATCATGCAGCCTATTGTGCACAGTTTGAATCGTAACCCGACGTCCTGTGGCTGCACGAAAAGCATTATTCTGCGTGGTGGCGTTGCTGTCAGGGTTCCTCCGAGCCATAATCCGTAATAACCCTTGGGCAGCCTGAGCGAGGCATGTCAGCGACAGTTCCTGTCACTCTCTATCTCGTTCATGTCCGAACAACATCGTTTTGTTTCACTCCGAGACTCCTGGACACTTCCCTTGTCTCCTGGCACAAAGTAACAACACGGACGCGATCGAAAAGTGGTATCAACGGTGTCGGCATGGTTGAACTACAGACAACACGAGCCATGTACCTCCTTCCTGGTGTAATGACTGGAACTGATCGGCTGTCGGACCCCCTCCGTCTTATAGGCGCTCCTCATGGATGGTTGTTTTTATCTTTGGGAGCCTTTGGCTCAAAATGGCTCTTAGCACTATGGGACTTAACATCTGAGGTCCGCAGTCCCCTATAACTTAGAACTTCTTAAATCTAACTAACCTAAGGACATCACACACATCCATGCCCGAGGCAGGATTCGAACCTGCGACCGTAGCGGTCACGCGGTTTCATACTGAAGCGCCCAGAACCAGTCGGCCACACCGGCCGGCTGGGAGGGTTTAGTGACATCTCTGAACACTCAAAGGGACTTAGTGTTTGATGCAATATCCACATTCAACGTCTATCTTCAGGAGTTCTGGGAACCGAGGTGATACAAAACTTTTTTTGATGTGTGTATATTAGAGGTCGTAGCGAAACACTTTAGAAACTTAGAGCTCGATTCCTAAAAAAATAGCAGAGTATGTCTGGCAACTAACCAACGTGAAGACGGGTGGTTTCATGGATCCCAGGTTATCAGTAGTGTTTTCCAATTTCTCATTGAAGGAGTAGTGAACAGATTAAATGAGAGCGGATACGTCACGTTTCTTGCAGTGGATATTACAAAGATACTGCCAATAACCGAATATGAATGGGTGATGTATGTTCATTTATTCTATATAACTGAACACAATCTTTGTTTAAGAAATAAAGATTACATTCTCTGCTCAAAGTACCGCACCCAGTATACGGTCATGCATTCATAAAAATGGTGATGGCGCTAAAAGCGAAACAGACTTTACTAAACTAGAACACTACACTCGTGTTTCACCCGTCTAAGAAAAGTTTAATTCCCTTCATTGTCTGACTCTTGTGAGAAGACTTTGTGACAACATTTATGTAACCACGTATTGAAACTAATAAAAATGTGAAATCCTTTGTAGGCACGTGATAGAGTTCCCAGTTTTCTCTTTAAATCCCGCAGACACACCTGTAACTTGATTTATTGTTTTCTGAATTAATCATTTTATGACATTTCATTTTCTGAATGTCTACAGGATTTCAGACGAAAAGACTATTTAGTTTGACGTAGAAGCGTTTCCTTTGTACTGCACATCACACAACGTAAATGCACTTAAATGTAACTAATTGCAGCATAAATGTCATTTTTAAATTCATATGATGAAGTAGTCGTTTTGAAAATTCCCACCAAACAAACTGAATTTTAGAAAATTCAATAAGAGTAAAATGCTTGGTACTTCTACTTTCAGAACATTTGGCGTATGAGGTTCATAATTAATAGGGGTGGTATTGATTGAAGAATGTACGTCTCCAGGCACAAAATTATTTTGCAGCATCAGCTCGGTGTAAGATCTCGAGCTTCATCAATGATCCTTATCAACGGCACGCCGTGCTGTGCGGCTTCCCTTGGGACGTAACGGCATCGAAGAATTTCTCTGAACTCACAAAGAGGGCGCTTCCATGAATCATTCAGATTATGGAAGATACTGCGGCCTGTTCTCGTCGGTAAGGCCTCTCTGGTGACAGAATTCCAGTACACTAGTACTATGGCGTCAATAATATCGCATACATAGGCACCGTCTTCTGTAGTATCAAGTGGCAATGATGCAGATAGACCAATAATAACATGACTATTACACTTTGTAGGCGGGTGAAAGGACGGATTGCGACTGGTAGTTATGCCTAACGACAACAGAGATTACCATACAAAGCTCGAGCTATAATGTGTCTCAGGAAGAAGACGAAGAAAAATTTGTACAAACTGTCCCGGGAAACTTTGTTTCCATTCACGTATTCAGAAAAAATATAACAAGTCAGGCAGTTATTAGCTACTCTCAGAGTACGTTATCATCCTGATATATATATATATATATATATATATATATATATATATATATATATATATATATATATATATACTCCTGGAAATGGAAAAAAGAACACATTGACACCGGTGTGTCAGACCCACCATACTTGCTCCGGACACTGCGAGAGGGCTGTACAAGCAATGATCACACGCACGGCACAGCGGACACACCAGGAACCGCGGTGTTGGCCGTCGAATGGCGCTAGCTGCGCAGCATTTGTGCACCGCCGCCGTCAGTGTCAGCCAGTTTGCCGTGGCATACGGAGCTCCATCGCAGTCTTTAACACTGGTAGCATGCCGCGACAGCGTGGACGTGAACCGTATGTGCAGTTGACGGACTTTGAGCGAGGGCGTATAGTGGGCATGCGGGAGGCCGGGTGGACGTACCGCCGAATTGCTCAACACGTGGGGCGTGAGGTCTCCACAGTACATCGATGTTGTCGCCAGTGGTCGGCGGAAGGTGCACGTGCCCGTCGACCTGGGACCGGACCGCAGCGACCCACGGATGCACGCCAAGACCGTAGGATCCTACGCAGTGCCGTAGGGGACCGCACCGCCACTTCCCAGCAAATTAGGGACACTGTTGCTCCTGGGGTATCGGCGAGGACCATTCGCAACCGTCTCCATGAAGCTGGGCTACGGTCCCACACACCGTTAGGCCGTCTTCCGCTCACGCCCCAACATCGTGCAGCCCGCCTCCAGTGGTGTCGCGACAGGCGTGAATGGAGGGGCGAATGGAGACGTGTCGTCTTCAGCGATGAGAGTCGCTTCTGCCTTGGTGCCAATGATGGTCGTATGCGTGTTTGGCGCCGTGCAGGTGAGCCCCACAATCAGGACTGCATACGACCGAGGCACACGGGGCCAACACCCGGCATCATGGTGTGGGGAGCGATCTCCTACACGGGCCGTACACCACTGGTGATCGTCGAGGGGTCACTGAATAGTGCACGGTACATCCAAACCGTCATCGAACCCATCGTTCTACCATTCCTAGACCGGCAAGGGAACTTGCTGTTCCAACAGGACAATGCACGTCCGCATGTATCCCGTGCCACCCAACGTGCTCTAGAAGGTGTAAGTCAACTACCCTGGCCAGCAAGATCTCCGGATCTGTCCCCCATTGAGCATGTTTGGGACTGGATGAAGCGTCGTCTCACGCGGTCTGCAAGTCCAGCACGAACGCTGGTCCAACTGAGGCGCCAGGTGGAAATGGCATGGCAAGCCGTTCCACAGGACTACATCCAGCATCTCTACGATCGTCTCCATGGGAGAATAGCAGCCTGCATTGCTGCGAAAGGTGGATATACACTGTACTAGTGCCGAAATTTTGCATGCTCTGTTGCCTGTGTCTATGTGCCTGTGGTTCTGTCAGTGTGATCATGTGATGTATCTGACCCCAGGAATGTGTCAATAAAGTTTCCCCTTCCTGGGACAATGAATTCACCGTGTTCTTATTTCAATTTCCAGGAGTGTATGCCTTGTGTCTATATGTATTGTGTCTACATCAGGTAATTAAAACTGATCAGCAAATGATGAAGTAACCGTCTCTTTATGCAACGTGTGGTCACTATAAATAGATAGGGCTGCGCCATTTCTGCTTAGAATAGGTATAGCAAGGCTCGCTACAGTGTGATGTCCAGCTGGTTCCAGTATTCTCTCAGTATTTAATCCAGTGAACCACGCTGTTCAAGTCATCTGGATGAAGCCTTCAGCTACAGGCGTTAACTGTGTTGCATTGTGACGAGACTTGCATCTATGCGAAGAAAGGAACAGTTGCACGAGGCTCAAATTCCGATCAGAAGTATATCCCCATGTTGGGAGCAGTGCGACACTGCCAGAACAAGCCGACCTTGACGCCAAACTAAAGATAATTCAGGGAAATCTCAGGCAATTTCACTTGTTATATTGCCGCGCGGGATTAGCCGAGCGGTCTGGGCGCTGCAGTCATGGACTGAGCGGCTGGTCCCGGCGGTGGTTCGAGTCCTCCCTCGGGCATGGGTGTGTGTGTTTGTCTTTAGGATACTTTAGGTTAAGTAGTGTGTAAGCTTAGGGACTGATGACCTTAGCAGTTAAGTCCCATAAGATTTCACACACATTTGAACATCTTGAACTTGTTATATTCCGCTGATATCTTGATCAGCACATCTCCAAGTTCGTACTGGGAATCATGACATCATCATCATCATCATCATCATCATCATCATCATCATCGTCGTCATCGTCATAGTCACACTTCGCCACATTTCAAAGCCATGGAGATGGAGTGGGAGGGGGAGGGGAGGCTTCCAAGCTCCACGCCCCTGCTCGTCAGTATAGTAAGACAAAGTATCTAAACAGCCTAAACTACCTGCCGGCCGCGGTGGTCTAGCGGTTCTGGCGCTGCAGTCCGGAACTGCGGGACTGCTACGGTCGCAGGTTCGAATCCTGCCTTGGGCATGGGTGTGTGTGATGTCCTTAGGTTAGTTAGGATTAAGTAGTTCTAAGTTCTAGGGGACTTATGACCTAAGATGTTGAGTCCCATAGTGCTCAGAGCCAGCCTAAACTACCGAAAATGTCGTCGCTTAATTCACGTATTTTAATACACCATTTTTGTCGAAGTCATAGTAGCTCATTATAGCAGTATATAGATAGAATATAGTTAATAGGTTGCCTGTATGCCAGTACATAAGCTGCACAAACGTTGTTAAACACCACACAGCAACTGTTCCGTAAGTTATTCATTAGTTGATGCCACATGGAATCAAGTGGCACAGCCCCGATGAAATCGCAATATATTATTGCCTGAATCACCGCAGGCCAAGGGGATTTCGATCCAATGTTAGCACAACTGATGGAGGTACGGCATACAAGTGTAACAGACACACCAAAACGATCCCAAACGGACCAACCACGCAAAGAAAAGCTGTAATGCCGAACACTCTTCCTGTAAAGACTTACAGCCGTTTTGATAACCAGGAGACTCACCTGTTCTCTAGTTGCACCAGCAGCCCCCAACAGGTGCGGTGATTTGTCGTCGTTTTTCTCAACTATGTGTGCATTACTCCCTTTCAAAATTTCCTTTCACACTGCACTTTCTCTTAGCGCCGCCAGATATCACACCCTCTGCTACAGAGGGTGAACTATCGCTGCCCAGAGATGTACCTACCCAGAGTAGTGCCAGGATAGAGGAATAATGAAAGATAATCTTTCCAGAATGTATGGGCCTACTGTCTCAGAGTCACTAGATTGCATATAGGAATCACAGCTCCAGCACGAGGGAAGCGATTTCTACATCTGTAATCCCCAGTGCTCCATGAGGCATGTTATAGATGGTAGATAGTGAACTCGCAACATTTCAACCCCTCTCTCTCCTCACTATTCCAGTTATCGATGGATAGCATCGAAAACAAAATTTTCTATTTCTTCTTTGTTCTATTCAGAAGCAAGGTGTATGCAATTTCCATATCCCCCCCTCTCGACCATCTCCTGCCGAACTCCTCCCCTCCCCTTGCCCGTTATCTCCTGCCCCCTCACACTGCGCTTCTCTGCCACGATTTTCTCTCTGTCAGTCTCCTCCTTTTCCCCCCTCTATCCATCTCTTTTTCTTCCCTATCCCTCTCCGTCTCCCCTTCCTGTGTCCATTTCCTGCACTCTCTTTCTATTTTCATCTCTTCTGAACTCTCTCTGCAAATCTTATCCTCCTGTTTTTGTGGATCTTCTCTACTTTACCTTCTCTGTCCATCTCATCCTCTCCCCTCTCTCTGTCGATTTTTTGGCCCCTCGCTTTGACCATCTATCCTATCGACATAGCCCTCATGTGTTATGTTTACTGCACTGCTGTTACTTCCCGGTTGTCGTCTGTCGTGGAGTAAGTTGTAACGTGCGAGGAGGGCAGTTCAGACCCGCCAGTCGTGGAGTTGGATCACAACACTAGTTCAGTTGGGTTGGAGTGGCAGAGAGGCCTGGATGTCCATGGCTCGCACCGTTGCTGCCATGCATCACTTGAGCTGGGGATAGTCTTCGTGGATCGTCGGTCGGTTGTCCTACTGGACGACGCGAATTGGCTCGCCGATCGCTTATGGGTTGGCTGTGTATGTGTGTATCGACTCCCAATTTGTCTTCATGATTGTGCAGCCACTGCTGAGTGTCGTTCAATTCTTCGTGCACATGTTTCTCAAACTGTGTGTGTAGTTGGTGTCATTTCCACTGACAACGTGTTCTAAATGTTGTCGGTGTACTGGCACTGCGTCGGTTGGTTGGAGCGGATCAGCAAGCAAGTCTCCGCGCAGCGCAGTGGGTCGGGCCCGCCGGCAGTCACCACACAGTGTCGGAGAGTGTGGGGGACGTTCCGAGTGCTGCAAGGTTCGTGGATCACCGACCCAAGAAAGTTCAGTGGTGATTTAATTACCGAAGCCACGTCTGATCACGTTGTCCCGTTGGTTGGTGGTTCGATGTTGGTGGTATTCCTGGGAGCAACACTGAGTGTTCGAGTTGGTGAAGATTTAGCCGCCTTGTGGTAGAATTAACTACATTTGTCGATTTGAAATTCAAGTGCACCAGCGGAATTCTCTGCCTTGTGCCCGTTAGTGTTTTCGTTACCTGCCCTAGTCGCTGACGTAAATTCAGGCAGTGTCCTTTCCTCACCTGTTGTCACTGTCCAACATGGTGTGTGGTTTTGACAGCTTAATGTATATTTGGTTTTGGGCGGCTGTGTCTGAAAGGTTTTGGCTTTGGAATCCTCGTATAATGGTCGGTGGTTAGCAAGTCGTTTTGCCGGTGGGTACCTGACTCTCTTTTGTTGTGTTGCCGGCGGATCGAGTATAGTAGGGTGGACTTCTTGTCTCACCTTAGCGAACGTTAAGATTTCAAGGGCAGACCGAGCCCCCTGGGAACTTCTGAGCGCCATTGCCTATACTACCTTTCTTTTTGGCGTTTAATTGTATGTTTTTAAAGGCTCATAGCCGACGGTTTGAATTTGTTTGGTTGTAATTGGTTTTTTAAAGTCAAAGGCTTTCTGCCTGTTGAAAATTTATTGTATTGTATTTTTTTTAAAGCACCAGACTTCAGCTGCTTTAAGTTTTAAGGATCTTACTTATCAAGTATTACGTTTTGGAGGATATAGCTGTGGGCTTTCTGCCTGTTGAAAATTTATTGTAGTGTATTGTTTTTAAAAGCATCAGCCTTCATCCGCTTTAAGTTTTAAGGATCTTACTTATCAAGTATTACATTCTTCCAAGATAAGCTGTGGGCCTTCGGCCTGTTGAAAATTTATTGTAGTTGTGTTATTCTTAAAATAATGGGCCTTCAGCCGCCTTAAAATTTTGGATTCTTACTTATCAAGTCTTACATCACTTGCGCTTAAGTACTATTTTAGGTTAAAAGCTTTGGGTCTTCTTCCTTGGAAAATTGGTTGTAGAATTTTTTTCAAACAAAGGCCTTCTGCCGCTTTGAAGTAAGGTTTCTTATTGGTCATAAAGCTTGGGCCTTCTGCTGGTTTGAACGTTGTTGTAGTTATGTTGTTTCAAATTTGTGGCCCTTCAGCCGCTTTTAAAAACTTAGTCGATCTTACTAGTCAAGTCTTACATAGCTTGGGCTTAAATACTATTTTAGGTTAAAGGCTAGAGCCTTCTGCCTCTTAAAAAAAAATAGCAATTGTATTTAATTCATGGGTCTTCAGCCGTTTTAGAATTAAAGACGTCTTAAGTCGAGAGTCAAGCTTAGAAGTTGCGCTGTAATGTTTTGACGTTATGTTTGGAGTGTAACTGACAGCCGCTCATTCTGGCCCACTTCCACAATTCATACTACTAGTCCTGTCCTGAGGGGTTAGCAGGGCGTCTCACACATATATAGTCCACATAGATTTAATAAATTTCACATGTATTTGTGGATATATTTCACCGGCATCTTAGGCGAATTTCGTCCTGCAGTTTCATTTTCACACAGTTCAGCGCTTATGACGTCTTGCCGTACAGTGGTGTAATGTTCCAGGGATATTCAACGGCATACGTCCAGAATGCGGTTCCGATTAGATTTGGTAATAAAGAAGTAATAAATTAAAACTCCACGCATGGTGCGGCAGTTTTTCACGCTTCTCGATGTTTATGAAATCATATCTCTTGAACCATATCTTGTACAATGATATATTTTTGTAGGTACATTTAGAGGTGCATGTGAATACTGCGTTGGGAATAGAGTTAATAGCAAATAAGTTATAAATTAAAACGTCATATCCAATAAGACAGTTTTACTATTTGAACAACGAAAATGTAGTATACTATAAATAATTTTCCTTTCATCGTTTTGGGATGTTTGTTAGCAAGAGAAACTTTCTTACAGGTTTGAAATTGTATGTAAAGTATTTTGCGAGCCACTGACTGGACGAATGAAGACTGAGTATTTGCTCATCGTGGGCTACACTGCTTTCTTCCCCTACCTCCACCCTTTTCATAATTAGGAGGTTCTTGCTCCCAAAGCGATTCTTTCGAGGCATCATGTGACACGTGTGTCTCGTTTGATTGAAACAGGTGCAGTGGTTTAGGAGGAGATTTGAAGCATACTGTATGGACTACTGGCGTAAGGTTGCCTGGGAGTGGCAGAACCGGGCAAAATAACGACTGAACGTCATTTGTATCAAGATTTTAATTGGCACTCCTCAGGAAAAGTAACCTTACCAGTTAGGTCAATAGGGATCTGACATGTTAAGGCAAAATCATCTAATTACATGAAACAGTTTAGGAACAATTACTGATTATCGACAAAACAGTCTCTACAAACCGTTAAGTACAAAACTGAAGAATGCTCAAAATAACTGTGTTTAATAACAAGTATAGCATAAAAGTAGAACAGTGTTCAAAACAAGCACGCAATAAACATCTTTAAAACTTTTTTTGACTAAAATACAACAAATGATTCAAGTTTACCTAAAAGGAGTTACTATAAAAGGAAAGAAAAACAATTAAATCTGCTTGATATGGAACCACCAAGCATCTGACAGTGTTGCTCCAACGAACGGTCCCAAAATTACTTAAGACAGGCTCCATACGCTGCTCACCACTGTCCTCCACAATGATCAACAGAGCAGTAACTTTTAAGTAAAACGAGTAATAACTGAAGTCATCAAAATACACATCGCCAAAAGGTAGTAAAGTAACTGGCCAAGGCAACCGCCCCTACTTCATCTGATAGTGAAGAAGTTCAGCAGCCAACCCAGATTCAGCTTCAAACCACGCTACGAGGCGATAACATTAGATACTTAACCGTTTCGCGGGACGGGAAACGTAAGTCGAAGGGAGACGCTAACGGCTAGTTGATGAATCTCAGCTACGTTAAATACAAGTTTGGCTTGGAACAATAGCCTGTCAAAATACATGCAACAAGATTTGGCCCCGTAAAACACATAATCTTTCGGGATCCAAATAAGTGAAGAAAGCGACTTGGGGATTTCGTTCACAACGCATCAGGCTAAAAAAAAGAAGTGGTGTACGTCACGAGCAATGACCCACTGAACTTAAAAATATTACAAAAGCACAATAATTTAAAACACTCAACGAAATCACAACTCTATGACAGTTACTAAATTGAAGCTGCGATATTTTCATATGAGCTGCCACTCTCCTCATATCACCTGGCCAGGCACACGAACTGGGAACAACAACAATAGGAGGCTGAACTGAGACCGATATACAAGCAACAAGGCGCAAACACGCACAGGAACCGAACCAGTCACAATTGTCACGCTCTCACTCGAAGGCAAGATCAGCCTTTACGAATGCCGCGTGGTATCGGCACCTAAGCAACGAACCAGTAGTAGATCACCGAGTATCCAAGGCCGCTTTGCCGTGACGAACAGTGGATAGACTTGGATCCGCCCACATATGCGTGCGTGACGACGACCCACCTTCTGCTTTCCGAGTCTGATCGGCCAAAGGAATAATGTGTCCACTTCTGCTTCCGAGGGACGTCCACTGTGTTCGGAAGATGCTCAGCCAGACCAACTTGGAAGTCACACGGGTGGTAAAACAGCCAGCCCGTTGCCACGCACACATATGCTATCCATGCTTCTTCACTGGCTGCCTCACCAGGAAACGATTTCAACGCCACTCACTCAAACGTGCCACGCCGCCTTCCCGCCGAAGTTTGTGTTCCAGGAGACGTGGCACAAGCTACCGATCGTGCAACGGTTCACAAACGTATATTTTTATAATGCCAATTTATCAGACTCTGTGGTCACTACTGAGAGATTCGAACCGTTTTACAGTTCTGAGAATCCTTATTTCTCTATCATATTCGTATCCATGCTAAGACTCGATTAAAGCAGCATGAGAAGATAAAATTTAGTATTTCCAACTTTATTATCAATCCTGTCGATGCCATCATGGTTAACTATGAGTTCGTTAAAATGACTCATTTTACGTCGAACTATGCAAATAGAAATAAAACAAGGAGGGATGGGCAGATGACGCTGGACTGCGTTCCCCATGTAGCGTTTGTCAGTTACGATCGGGATTGTTTCTGGTGCATACCTCGTGTCCGGTGTATATACGGTGATGTCTGCAAGCAATAATCGATTATTGTTACTAACAATCGAAGCCGAAGACTGTCTGTAATCGTTCGTTATCGCTTATATCACTTTGCAGCAAAGACTTGAACAAATAACCAGAATAAAGTTTTCTCCTACCTAGGAAGTGACATAACGAATGAGGGAAGATACCGGTAAACATTCACATGCTCCATCGATGTCATATATCCACACGGAATTGAGGAAGAAGTTCCTGAGAGCACAGCATTGCATGACAGTGAAGCGTAGATCTTGCGTAATCATGAAAAAGAGATATTTTTAATTTGCTGCTACTTTAAACTTTAAAATCAGTGAGTAAATAAGGCACGAAATGAAATTGCACTAAAAACAAAACGAGGAAAGAAGCAAACCGGCCAGTAGCAGAAGAAGGCACAGATTGCATTAAACACTAGTAAATTTGGTGCTGCATGTAGCGTTAGAGAGGGGAAAACTGTAAGAGTCTGCAAAAACTATAATATGTAACGTACAAAAAAATTCACAGTGTTTTGAGGAAATAAAAAGAAGCACTTTTATATGTGGAAAAAGTGCCATAGGTGCACCGTTTACCCGCTAGGTTCAAATGGTTCAAATGGCTCTGAGCACTATGGGACTCAACTGCTGAGGTCATTAGTCCCCTAGAACTTAGAACTAGTTAAACCTACCTAACCTATGGACATCACAAACATCCATGCCCGAGGCAGGATTCGAACCTGCGACCGTAGCGGTCTTGCGGTTCCAGACAGCGGCGCCTTTAACCGCACGGCCACTTCGGCCGGCTTACCCGCTAGGGATCTACATCTACTCCTACATCCATACTCCGCAAGCCGTGTGTGGCGGAAGGTACCTTGAGTACCTCTATCGCTTCTCCCTTCTATTCCAGTCTCGTATTTTCGTGGAAAGAAGGATTCTCGGTATGCCTCATGGTCTCTTCACGAGATACCCGTAGGAGGGAGCAATATACTGCTTGACTCCTCGGTGAAGGTATGTTCTCGAAACTTCAAGAAAAGCCCGTACCGCGCTACTGAGCGTCTCTCTTGCAGAGTATTCCGTTGAAGTTTATTTATCATCTCCGTAACACTTTCGCGATTACTAAATAATTCTGTAACAAAGCGTACTGCTCTCCGTTGGATCTTCTCTACCTCTTCTATCAACCCTACCTGGTACGGATCCCACACCTGTGAGCAGAATTCAAACAGTGGGCGAACAAGTGTCCTGTAACCTACTTCTTTTTGTTTTCGGACTGCATTTCCTTAGGATTCTTCCAATGAATCTCAGTCTGGTATCTGCTTTACCGATGATTAATTTTATATGGTTCTAATGCCCACTCCCAGATAATTTATGGAGTTAACTGCTTCCAGTTGCTGACCTGCTATACTGTAGCAAAATGATAAAGGATCTTTCTTTCTATGTATTCGCAGCACATTAAACTTGTCTACATTGAGATTCAATTGTCATTCCCTGCACCATGCGTCAATTCGTGGCAGATCCTCCAGCATTTCAGTACAATTTTTCATTGTTACAGCCTCTCGATATACTACAGCATCATTCGCAAAAAGCCTCAGTGAACTTCCGATGTTATCCACAAGGTCATTTATATATATTGTGAATAGCAACGGTCCTACGCCTCTCCCCTGCGGGACACCTGAAATGACTCTTACTTCGTAAGACTGCCTTCTCTCCGTTCTGTTATCTAGGAACTCTTCAATGTAATCACACAATTGGTCTGATAGTCCATATTCTCTTACTTTGTTCTTTAAACGACTGCGTGGTGCTGTATCAAACGCCTTGTGGAAGTCAAGAAACATGTCATCTACCTGGGAACCCGTGTCCATGGCCCTCTGAGTCTCGTGGACGAATAGCGCGAGCTGGGTTTCACACGTTCGTGTTTTTCGAATCCATTGCTTATTCCTATAGAGTAGACTTCTAATCTCCAGAAAAGTCATTATACTCGAAGATATTACGTGTACCAAAATTCTACAACTGATCGACGTTAGAGATATAGGTCTATTGTTTTGCACATCTGTTCGACGTCCCTTCTTGAAAACGGGGATCACCTGTGCCCTTTTCCAATCTTTTGGAACGCTACGCTCTTCTAGAGACCTACGGTACGCCGCTGCAAGAAGGGGGGCCAGTTCCTTCGCGTACTCTGTGGATAATCGAGGAGGAGGAGGAGGAGGAGATTAGTGTTTAACGTCCCGTCGACAACGAGGTCATTAGAGACGGAGCGCAAGCTCGGGTGAGGGAAGGATGGGGAAGGAAATCGGCCGTGCCCTTTCAAAGGAACCATCCCGGCATTTGCCTGAAGCGATTTAGGGAAATCACGGAAAACCTAAATCAGGATGGCCGGAGACGGGATTGAACCGTCGTCCTCCCGAATGTGGATAATCGAACTGGTATCCCATCAGGTCCAGCGGTCTTTCCTCTTCTGAGCGATTTTAATTGTTTTTCTATCCCTCTCTCATTTATTTCGATTTTTACCCTTTTGTCATGTGTGCGACAATCTAGAGAAGGAACTACAGTGCAGTCTTCCTCTGTGAAACAGCTCTGGAAAAAAACATTTAGTATTTCGGCCTTTAGTCTCTCATCCTCTGTTTCAGTACCATTTTGGTCACAGAGTGTCTGGACATTTTGTTTTGATCTACCTACCGCTTTGACATAAGATCAAAATTTCTTAGGATTTGCTGCCAAGTCAGTACATAGAATTTTACTTTCGAATTCGTTGAACGCATCTCGTATAGCCCTCCTCACACTACATTTTTTTGTTTGTCTGCAAGGCTTTGGTTATGTTTATGTTTGCTGAGAAGTTCGCTTTGCTTCCATAACAGTTTTCTAACTCGGTTGTAGTACCACGGTGGTTCTTTTCCATCTCTTACGATCTTGCTTGGCTCATACTCACCTAATGCATATTGTACGATGACTTTGAACTTTGTCTACTGATCCTCAACACTATCTGTACTCGAGATAAAACTCCGCTAAGCAATCTAAAACTGTGTATACGTAGATTTTTTTTACCTGCGCTCTTTTAGGAACTGTAATGGCTTAACTCCGAGCCTGCTGCTTATAAATGTATGAAGGTTTTGACGCTAGTGATGTTAGGGAATGGTGTTCAAGGTGCCTTATGATGGACGTTGTTTTGGAGACATTGCTTGAAACGTCGTCCGTCTATATGAATGCGAAACTGGTCTCTACGTACTAATAATCGTCCAAACACCATCAAGACCATCAGCCGTTTCACGAATGATAGCTGCAGCTTCAGTCAAACGGGAAACCAGTTGTTTTGGAGTGTCCATCGGTGTCTCGTACAACAATCTCTTCGCCTTCCCCCACAAAAAGAATTCCATAGGAGGTCACCAACATCTTTAAAACAACCTTCATCACATGGCAGTTTGAACACCGTTTATGAACAACTACAGCGTCAAACTTTTCATGGGTTCCTAGTGGTAAAATGTAAAAGCTGTAACAGTTTTCGTCATACCTCCCCTAAGCCATCTAAAACTGTGTATCCGTAGATTTTTTCACCTGCACTCGTATAGGAACTATAATGGCTTAATTCCGTGCCTGCTGCGTATAAATCACGGAGTTACTAAACAGAAAAGTCGCAGGAAGCTCTCAGAATAATTTGCGCACCGTGTGATGATGAAGAAACGGTCACAAAGAGCACAGAGGTACAATACATTTTCTCTGTTCGACGTGACTGACTGTTCACTAATGTACCTTGAGAACAATTTATCTTTAGTTTGTAAGAAAGAGAATAGGTTAAACCGCAAGCTGAATGGGCAGTTCTTTTGAGGCATCTGACCCCACGGACGAGTCGCATTGGAAAAAAGACATCGTGAAAGGGCGAAACTGATCCGCACGATAAGGAGGTCCATTAGCGCAATGCAATACCGTCTACATTAGATGTATCAAAACTCCTGGCGTCTTACACGTTCTATCAACTTCCTCGTTTTCCTCCTTAATCTGCTTTGAATAGCATGTGATCTGATTATCGTATTTGTATGCTACGACCGGAAACTATGATTCTAAGGCGTTATAAAGACACTAAATAGTAGACAAAGTATAGCTTTTCTGGATTAAAAGATTCTGAGCCGAGATGGTAAAAAGTTCGTGCCTGATATTGGGAACACATTAATTCATTACTACGGTTCCAATAAAACACTTCTAGCCCTTTACAACCCGTAAGTAGTCGAACGTTTTCTTCGTATCCGTCAATTTTTGGGGCAGTAGCATCTTTAAATCATCTTGCATTTCCTTCCCAAAATTTACAAACTAAGCAGATGATATCCTTCGTTATAATCATGAATAGTCTCGAAACCGATATCTAAAAAAGACGTCGTCACGCTCTCACGCCAACATGAAATATTATAAAAAATTTAACTAGAAATGTAGCCATCTGTCGTCGTTCGTTGTAGTATTTGACTGGAAAGGTTGTAAACTGTGACAGCACATTGTATTATAGGGAAGAATAGCACAATTTAGAACACCGTCAATTTGGCAAGTCGTATCATAGCTACAACTGTTCTTCAAACTACTGCGGCACACTGACCTACGTATATACTTACAAAACTGCTTCACATAGTTACATTCAAAATATGGAGTATAGGTCGTCTGCTCAATAGATCGGATTGCACGGAAATCAAGCTTAGGAAGAATTAAACGGATAACCGTAAAAAACGTTAAAAAAAGGTAAGCCCACAAACCTGTAACTAAGAAACTCACGTTATTTAATAAAAACGTACGATATTCTTCGGGAAAGAGTGACTGCGTTATTTTTAACATTCAACAGAAGGAGTGGGTGAAGTGACCACAGAAATAATAGGAGCATCAGGACCAATAAAGAATAGGTTGGAAGAAAAAAGAAATCCCACAATGGTGGAGAAAGCGTCGAATTATTTCGATATGTAAGAAAGGGAGTAAGAAGGAATATTATCACTAATTAGTGTCATCCTCATCACACATGTAAGTAATATTTTGGAGAGTATTGGAAGAAAGACTGGGTAGGAAACATAAAGAAGAAATGGGATAAGAACACTTTGGTTTCGGGAACGACATTTCAGTGTTCCTCCATATCTTTACATAGTGACAACAGAGAAAATATGGGAATTTCGAAAGAAAACATGGTGATGAATTTTCTTGTTATTCAGAAAATCTATGACTGTGTTCTTAGACATTTGGTCTGGGAAACTTTAAGGGAGAAACAAGATGGAAATGTGGAATTCCAGCTGATAAAAGTGTTTGCAGAAATTACGTTAGCTGTATAAAGATGACTACAGAAGAATGGAAACGGGTCTACGGCAACAAAATGTGCAGCCCCCATATTAGTCACCATAGTCGTAGACAAAATTCAGAAGGATATTAAACAGAAATTAAGAAGGGATGCAGTAAAAGCGATATTATTTGCAGACGACGCTATGATATAGTATGAGAGCGAAATGGAAGTGCAAAGGCAAGTGGATGTATGGTACAAAAAGATACAAGTAACTGAGATGAGCGTAAGCACGGAGCAGAGCAAAACGGTATTGATGAGAAGTGGGAGGACGGGAAGAATAGAAAATACTGAAAGGAAATAACTGGTAAAAAGTTTCGAGTTCTTAGTAAGTGTCATCACAAAAGATGGCAAGACTGGAGAGGAAATTTGGATAATGATGCAATAAGAAAACTGTTTCTAACAGAGAGTAAGGGGTTTTCTGCCGAAGTGAGACGTCACAAAGTAATGCCGGTGTTCTATATTCGGCTGTTGTGAACTCATACTAGCATATGCAGAAGATACATAAACTACAACAAGAAGATAAGAGAACAGAACGGAAATATTCAGACGAAATTTTTAGGAAATCTCGTATGTAAGACGATAAGGTTCTTTTGAGACGAAATTTTCAAGAAGTCTCGAATGCAAGACGAGAAAGAATGGAATCAGAAGTGAGGAGATCAGGAAAAGGACGGGAATCTCAAAAGTTAAAAGTATGGACATGAAATCTGATATGGTACGAACGAGAGTAGGAGACGAAAGGAAAAGAAAGTCTGATACGTCAAGTGGAAAGAGAGCGAGAAGAATACCATGACACGATGGGCAAATACAGTGAAGAAGTCTATGAAGAAGAGGGAAACCGAAAGATGTACATAAGCAAGGTGTGGAATATTGGGGAGGCAGACAACGATGGAGGCACCTGATTCTAGGCCTAACCTAGGAAGCTGGAAACGGACAATGAAGAAGAAGAAGAACAACAACAACAAGGAAATGAAAAAGACACAATGAAAGAAATTGCAAAAGTAGGCGCACGCACATATAAGTGATTAAGTTAGTGCGTAAATTCGAAGCGTTTTTGTTTTGCATGTTGATTTTCTGGTTGCTGTGGGTTTATTTATCGACTGTCTTTTTTTTATTTGTGGATCGCTTTTGTCATAGATTTGACACATTGCCATTTTGTCATTTTGCAGATTATGAGTGGAGCTGTAGAGACTAGAAAATGTGCCAAGTGGAAAAATCGCAACTTTGAGGGCGTATTCTTCTGTTTGAGTTCAATAGAGGGATAGTAACAGCGAGGACCTCACAAATATTTGCTTCACAAATGGGGACAATACCACTGGACAGAGTACGATAAGCATATAGTTTTCTCGTTTTAAGGAGGATTATTTTGACGTTATTGACTCTTCAGGTTCAGGAAAACATTCGGTGTCTGATGAAGACTGTTTGAATATGTTAATCCACAACGATCCACCTCAGTGTAGTTAGGAATTGGCAGATGTGATGAACTGTGATCGTTCCACCATCTTGCGACGCATTGCGGAATGTTCAAATATCAGGTTTATGGGTACTGCATGCTCTAAGCCGAAGTCACAAAAGTCAGCAGGTGACCATATGCGCAATCTCTGCTTGTTGTCATCAATTGGCTTGTGAACAACACCGACATCCTGTCGCCTATCGTTACTGGCAATTAGAAATGGTGTCTTTATGCGAACTTCAGGAAAATAAAGGAATGGTTTAGCCCGTACAAAGAGAATATTATGCATTTGGTGGAACATCGAAGATACGGTGTACTACAAATTGTCAACAACTGAGACTCATTGCTGACTCAGTCGAGGAACAACGATCAGGAAGACTGTGTGAAGTGACGCTACTCCACGATAACGCTCGGTCGCGTTCTGCTAGACTGAAAAAAGACAGTGCACCGGAGTAGGGTTGGAAAGTCTGCACCCATCTAATTCGCCATAAGATTTTCACCATTTCCACTGCTATCGAACAACCTTCAAGGAACTTCCTTACCGGATGAAAATGCGCTCCGAACATGGCTTCGCCTCAAAACCACGTGATTTCTACAGTCATGTATTCGGAAAGTTACACCAGCGTTGGCAGACAGTTGTAAACAAAGAAGGATGTTACTGATGACTTAAGTCTCTGTTTTGTGTATCTGTTGTGTTTATTAAATTTGTGGGAAAATGCTAGGAACTTATGCACCATTCCAATATTAACTTGAGTCAATATGCAGGATGATAGGATATGAATGACAACGTAGGAAGATGACATTGCTAACGTCAGTCAACGTGAGTAGTTGAGGGACTTGTTAAACGGAATGGTCTAAAGAGCGTTGAATACGGACAAAGAGTAGACGTATGAATTAAAAAACGCCTTCAGTCACAACTTTCCGTGTTTTATTAAGTACACGATGCTTCTCGGACTACATTTCTCACACGAAAAGGTTTGATGTTAGGTTGTGAATTTCGTAAGTCAAACGCGGAAAATATGTGCGAAATAGTGTAAAAGATGAACAGTGTAAACTTACCACATAATCCAAGAGAACGTTTTTAACGTTTCATCACCAGCAAACATTCTTTACTACATTGTGTTCGTACATGTCACTTCATTCAAGAGACACATTTGCGTAGACATATTTGTAAACACTTCACTTAAGTTTCTGTACATGGTATGATCAGAGATGAATTTATTAGTAGTACTAAAGTTATAATTATTAAACAATTAACATATGCAGGAAATAACTTTAGAATAGGTCTTTGAAATTACTGAAATAACTTTGGCTTGCGAAATCTGTTTGTTCATTTAACACAGATTCTGGTTGTTTGATTTTGTTGAGTTATATCTCCAGTTGTTCTAACAGATTTAGGGTCTTACCATTGACTGATACGTTGTGCAATCACTGATTTCTCGAAGTGGTTGAGTCTGAAAGCATTTACGTGTTGTTGAAATCAGGTTTTGAAGTTTCTACCTATTTTTCCTACATTGTAGGCAGGACAATTGGGGCATGATACTTTACATACTCCACTGTTGCTGTATAAACAAACATGTTATGGACGAATAAGTTTTCTAACTTGTTATTAGTTGAGAATGCAACGGTTACGTTTGTTTTTTTGAAAAGGTTAGCGATTTTTTGTGATATGTGACTCACGTATGGGATACTGGCGAATATTTTCTCTTCTTTCACTTTGCGACTATTCATTGTCTTACTTCTGTGTATTTCTCTGTTTAAATTGTTAATTGCTGTATAGCCATTGCTTATTGCAATTCTCTTTATTGTATCTAACTCATTCCTGAGAGTGTTGTCTTTTGAATCAAGAGAGAGTACTCCGTGTAGCATCGACCTTAATGCATCATGTCTCTGTGTGATGGGATGGCATAAAGAGTTGTCCAGTGTTATATGTGTGTATGCGCGTTTTCTGTGTATGCTGAACTTTTTGTTGGTCGTTGGTGATTTTAAGATCCAGAAAATTTATGCTTTTGTCGTCCTCAAGCTCTATTGTGAATTTTATGTTTTTGTGGAAAGAACTGAATACTGTTAGCAGTTCTCGATCTCATCTTCTGTTCCATCAAATAGCAGAAAGGTATCATCAACGTATCTTCAGTAATATATTATTTTACTTTTGAGTCTATTGTTATCATTAAAGAACTTACTTTCCAGATGATTGAGGAATATGTCTGCCATAAAACTTGATATGCTACTGCCCATGGCAAAACCCTCATTCTGTTGATAAACTTTCCCATTAAATATAAAGTAATTGTGAGACAATACTAGTTGTTACTGTCCTTCACTCCCGATATTTCTGCAGTTGACAGTTTTTTATGTTTTATTAAGTTTAGGAAGATTTGTCTATTGTTTCTTCAGCTGGTACATTTGTAAATAGGTTAGTTACAGAAAGAGTCAAACCTGGCATCGTCAATTTTACTTGCTAATTCATTTGTGTTATTAACTGAGTATGATTTATCAAACATATAGTTCTGTCTCAGAAGTTCGTTCACTAATTGGGTTACTATTTCGCGCATATTTTCCGTGTTTGTCTTACTAAATTCGTAACCTAACATCAAATCCTCTCCTGATAGGAATATGCATTTCACGTCTTTCAAGAGAAAAAGTAAAGCATGTATTAAGACAGATTACACCTCATGATGGATCGAAAGGGTTCGAAATGCATCCCGTACTTAACGGAACCCGAAAAGTTGTGCATGAAGGCGCTTTTTAATTCATAACTACAGTATATTGAATACAGTCATGTTTAAAGCTGCAAAATATGGATAAAATCAAATTGGACACTGAGTAAACCAAAGGAGGACTGAATTACTAAAGAGAAACCGCCATAAGGTCAACAACAAATTTAACATCAAAGTCTGACACCGTGTAATCGATGGAGCAAAATATAGCATGGGAGCCGAAGCATGAAGTGCGTAACAAGTAAACTAGCAAAGGGAATGAAAACAATCCTGACTAAAGGAGTGTGCTGTCAGCAAAATCTCAGATAATGGACATCTGGAACATAGCAGTGCTTATACGCGAATAACGGAATGTGGGAAAACGTTTAGATGAGAGAGCCAGAGAGAATAGACGGGGTTATGAAAGGAAGCTTAAAATTAAATTGAATGTTGGAGAACTGGTTCGATTAAGGAATTGACGAGTAAAGGAGTATGTGGAAAACAAGAAAATAACGCACCAGTTTACAAGTTTTTCAGAACATCTGACGTATGTCAGAGACAATGCAAAAATGTATTACTACGTACCACCATGTTTTTAGAAGCCATTTATCTGACTTGGTTCATGAGCCTCCCCCCACAAGTTTCTTACCATCGCTAATCACCTCATCTCAGAGGAAGACACACACAGTCTTTAGTTATTCTTTTGTATTCCAAACTGTCTTCCTCTCTCCACTATAGTGCAAACAATTTCCCGACATCGTCTCTTATTTTACTTAATTTTTTGACGTATCCTTTTCCTCATCAATTATGCACGAAATCTCATTTTTTGTGTTCTTTTCATCGTCTGTTTATAGTCATCATAGAGTACGTAGGGACATCAGAAAGTAATTTACTCACACTGTTCAACTCTAAGACCTTTGTGCAACAATAGTGGAGCGTTGTCAAAAGAGTTTACATCTAACTGGTTCCCTGAAGACACTGTTCTGCTGAGTTACGGGTAACAGGTGCATCACAGTGTGGAAGTGGAACTGCGCGGCAACTGGAAACGCAGTCCAAAGTTAAAGTAAGCAGAACAGTACAATTCCTGTTGGCAAGACCTCTAAATCGCACACAAGTTCACTGTGAAATTCTGGCAAAGTATTGACCAAATGCAGAGTCGCGTGCTGCAATAGACAGTAGGATTACTTTACTTGTGGCTTTTTTGGATGATGATGAGTTTTTAGAAAAAGTAAAGGTACCCGACGGGCGTACTTGACAGTGGAAGAATAGGAAAACGTCAGCGCACGTTTATAGGATTCATCTACTTAGTAAAAGCGGTCCTCAACTTTAAAAGATGTAGGATGTTTAAAATTCTGAGGAAAACGAATTATATTTCTTGAAATATGTGTAATATACAGAACGAAAAGGCAAGAGGAAGAGAGATGTCCTAACAATAAAAAGGAATTAAAGGCGGGGATGAAATATTTCTTATCTTCTGTTCAACATACGTAGAGGGAAAGAAAACGAGGGGAAGGTGCAGTGGGACTAAAATCCACGGTGAAGAGGTATCAATGATAAGATTTACTGATGACATTTCAACTAACTCATTGCCATGTCGAATTGAATGAACGGTCTAATGAGCCACATATTCCAGCTTGATACAATAAGCATACCATGAGTGTTCATCACTAAAGACGTCATTAAAGACCGAAATTACTCACCTATTTATAAATATTTATGTGATGACGTCTTCAGTGATGAGCACTCATGGTATGCTTACTGTATCAAGCTGCAATATGCCACAATCATTAGCCAAACAAGCTCTTACAAGAATACGACGAAACCTGTTTGGCTAACGATTGTGAACAGTATTTGAGAATGAAAGACTTTGACTTCCGACAAACGTACCCTTGGAGAAAAGTTTAACACCCATTTAATGTTGCATTTTCATGCAGTAAATCTCGTGCACAAAGAATGACGGTTTTTTATTACTTCTTTACTGCTAACTTTACCTGTGACACATTTTGCAGGCAGTATTCACGTACATCCCTGAATATACCAGCCAAATTATATAATTGTACCACACGTAGGTCAGTAAATACATCGTAATAACCACTGAGATCAGCGAAAAACGATCACCCCATGCCGGCCGCGGTGGCCGTGCGGTTCTAGGCGCTGCAGTCCGGAACAGCGGGACTGCTACGGTCGCAGGTTCGAATCCTGCCTCGGGCATGGATGTGTGTGAATTCCTTAGGTTAGTTCGGTTTAAGTAGTTCTAAGTTCTAGTGGACTGATGACCTAAGATGTTAAGTCCCATAGTGCTCAGAGCCATTTTGATCACCCCATGCCCGACGTTTTAATTTATTGCATTTTTCCTATGAACGCTATTCACAGCACATTTCGCAGACAGTATCCACGTATACCACTGGATGTACCCGCAAAGTTATATCATTGTGCGACGTATAGGTCAGGAAATGTCACAAAGACTGGTCTGTGTGAAAATGACACTGCAAGATGAAATTGGCTAGAGATATGTACAAATACCTGTAAAATACGTTAAATATACGTGAAAACATTGACATGTGCGTATGTAGGAAAAACCATGGGCAACAAGCTCATCCTAAACCCCCAGAAAAATTTCGGCAAAATTTGGTGCACAAATTAGTTACTATATTAGTTACTATTTGGAAAGAATTCTGTAGGGATAAGAATCCAAGCCTTCTACTAGGGTGGAGGTGATAACATAGAGGGATAAGGGGAAAAGAGGAGATGGCCACAAATAGACAGGAGGAGGGTAAGGCCAAAGAGAGCAAGAGAGGGACACGGATGGAGAGAGGGATGAGGAGGAGCTGGGCAAAGAAAGAATAGAGGAAGATATGGAAAAAGATGAGAGGGAAGCAGAGATGCATAGAGAGGGGAAGAGGAGATGGTGTGGGGGAAGATATAGAGTACAGAAGGAGATGGACAGAGAGAGATGGACAGAGAGAGAAAGAGAGGAAGATATGGAGTTACATGAGGGAGAAGTAAATGGACAGAGATAGAAGGAACAGATGCACAAAAGGGGTGTGGGCAGATGGAAAGAGAGAGGGGTGAAAGAGCAGATAGAGCGAGGGAGATGTAGGAGAAGATGGAGAGACAGGAAGGGGACAGAAACAGAGAGTGGGGAGCTGAAGGCGATGTACATATAGAGGAATTGGAGGGGTTCGACAGAGATGGTAGAATGTAGAGGTGTAGAGAGGGAGGGGGAAGGACGAGACGGACGGAGGGAGGGGGAGGGAGATACTGATTTGAAGAAATATATACCTGGCCAACTCAGCAAGTAAAGAAATACATAAATACGAAGTTATTCGGAAAGCAAGCTCCAATCAGTGGCCAGATGGAAATCAGTCTCAAAAGCAAAACTGTTTTATTTGCTACAGTTAGCTACACCTTCCAGCCACTTCTCTACCTTGCCACCACTACAACTTAGACCTTTGTTGCAGTGTTGTACCAACTTTCCAATACTCTCGTCATAGAAGGCAGCAGCTTATGCTTTCCAGCAATTCTCTAAGCTGATCTGTAGCTCGTTGCCTGTGCCAGATGGTTGTCTCCATAGCCAGCAGTTCATCTCAGCAGAGGTGATATTCAGCGGGAGCCAATTCCAGATTGTATTGTGGGTGATAAAACACTTCCCATTCGCCCACAGTAGTTGAGTGGTCAGCACGGCGGAATGCCGGGCCAAGGAGCCTGGGTTCGATTCCCAGCTGAGGCAGGAGATTTTTCTCCCCTCGGGAACTGAGTGTTGTCCTCATCACCGTTTCATTCCCATCTACGACTCGCAAGTCGCCCAATGTGGCGTCGAATGTAGTAAGTACTTGCCCTCGGCAGCCAAACTTCCCTGAAAAGGGGACTCCCGGCCCACAATGCCCGAAGCTCATTACCATTTAAACACTTCCCACGGAAAATTCTGCTTTAGCATCTTGATTGCCCCTACAGTGTGCGGCCGAGTAAATTTCACGAAGAAGGAAGCGTATGACAGTTACGTTATGTGGGCTGCATATCATCCGGCGACATCTCACACCACGCCCCAATACTTCGTGCGAGACATTATTTTCTAGGCATCTTTATGTACTGAGCGTGCACTCAGACCTGAAAAGAGCGACGTGACGCGATAGGTGCACATACTGGACACACTGTCCATCACACATGTGTAATCGGATTTTCAGTGTAGTTTAAATTTCGTGACCGATCATAAGTTGCTTTCCGAAGAGCCCTGGTATATAAATTCCTGTATACATTTTTCGAAATGTCCTTACGCACTATCACACTGTGTGGACGTTTGTGGCGAATGGCAGTGCTCTTGAACTGTAGTTCACTCCTCGCATCGAGGTTGAGCGACTGAGAAACGCAGCGTTTCGCACGACCGCCTCCCGCGCCCATTGTCCGTCTCAGGTCGGCTGAAAATCGATGAGTCATCGCAACGTGCCAACCGCGTTCTCCGGCGAATGCCTCGCAACAGAGCGCTTCATCCGTGCTTCGACGAACGCCGCGCGGGTTGGGCGTCGCCTACCCTCACTCAGTGTTTGCTATTGACGGTGGCGTCATTCCTCCTACACAATCTAGGCTCACGACTTGTCGCAATAGTCCACGGGGTAACTGAGTAGGCGGTAATGACTTTCAGAGCCTTCGCCGAGCGCAAAATGAGACTGCCGTGACAGAATTGTCAGCTTTACTGCAAACAAGGTACTTGTGGATAAATGCATTCACAGCTGGAGGGAACTGCGGTGAAGTTGTCCAGAGAGACTACTATTTGCTAACCCGCAGTGAGCACTCTGATTAGGACAAATAAACTGAGAAACATACAGGGAACGTATACAGGGATTTAGTTTGAAGCTAACATCCATGGGTGTCAGATCATATCAACGAAAATAACTTTCTATTGAATCCGTTAGCCATGGAATGATGAGCCTTCTTGAAACTAGCCCGATCTGCTAACAAGGCGGGCTGTAACGGCATACTTTCTACAAAGTACACTGATAGATTTACAACAACAAAACATTAAGAATGAATTTATCTTACAACGGGAGGCCACGACGTTTGGAACGCGGATTTACAGGAAACTTCGTACACTCCCAGTACTCCATTAGGACAACAAAATGCGTAAGCAGTAGCGCGTACTTCTCAAGTGTTATAGAGAAAATCACAGGATAATTTTGGTCGCAAAATATGTACCTGTGCGTGATCATTTTTATAACGACGCGGCGGCAGCCAAGTGGTCAGCGTTCAAGCCCCGTATTCGTTGGGTCGCTGGATCGAGTCCCGTTCGTCAGTATAATTATTTTTTATTTTCAACACAGTCATTTTCTTTACTATTTATGTTAAAATTGACATAATGGGAAAAATACGTGTAATAGGATGAACTTTAAAAAAATTACAATGTTATTTGGTAGTCTACAAATTTTTACTGTCACAAATAATATAATATTCACAACTATCGACTAGTAAAAGACCAAACGCATAATGTGATACTGAAAATGTATGCTTGTCCGTGATTTGGGAAATCCCTCACACGTGGAAGGAGCCCGTAGCGACTTGTTACCTCCAAGTTTATGAGCAGCACAGACGGCTTTCGAAAGATGTACAGTTAATCGTCGCTTTCGACATTACAAGTTGAGGATGGTATTTTTCGTAAAAACATGGAAAACATAAAGTTAAACGTCACCAGCTGCATTGAATAAATGTGTTTCCGCATACGTAAGGTCCTTTGAGGTTTTCCGTGGGGAAACAGACCTCGTTAACAGTTTCAAAAACCTCTCTTTCAGACGGTAATTTGAAAGCAAACCATGCATAACGCAGCATTTCCTTAAATATCGGCGGTGCTAATTGGTCATGCAGTATCGACTGTATTTTAATAGCGTCTTCACGAGGAGCAATTTCTCGTTCTCTTTCGATTAAATACGATCAATTTTGAAGACACGGATAAGCATACATTTTCAGAATCACTTTGTGCGTTTGGTCGTTTACTATTCGATAGTAAATTATATTATTTGTAATAATAAAAATCTGTAGACTGCCAAAAACATTGTAAATTTAATAATTAGTACATCCGATTACACGTATTTATCCCCTTATGTCAATTGTAATATAAATACTACAGAAAATGACTGTGTTGAAAATTAAAAAAAAGAAACTTACGCACGGGACTCGATCCAGCGACCCAAGGGTTACGGGGCTTTAACGCTAACAATGCGGCTGCCGCCGGTTCATGACAAACATGGTCATTCCCAGTTATATACTGGACGACCGAAATTATCTTGCGATTTTGCCAGCCGTGGTAGCCGAGCGGTTCTAGGAGCTACAGTCTGGAATCGCGCGACCGCAACGGCCATGCCTCGGGCATGGATGTTTGTGATGTCCTTAGGTTAGTTAGGTTTATGTAGTTCTAAGTTCTAGGGGACTTATGACCTCAGAAGTTAAGTCCCATAGTGCTCAGAGCCATTTGAACCGTTTTATTTTGCGATTTTCTCAGTAACGCTTGAGAAGTACGCGCTACTGCTTACACATTTTATTGTCCTTATGGAGTACTACGAGTGTACGAAGTTTGCTGTAAATCTGCGCTCCAAACGTCGTGATCTCCCCTTGTCAGTGTAGAGTGACATTTGAAGTGAATCAGGAACTTATTTTTGCTCGGCCTACGTCCATTCACGCAGAGCAGATGACTGGATTATAGGCAACACAAATTGCATACACACTCTGCACAGTACCTACACCACTCCGCCTGTCAGGAGCATTTCCAATAAGAAAAAGTCTCTAGTGTCGCCGGTAAGTGTGAGTGAACATTTTGCTTCTTGCAAAAGATGTTTCCCACGACCATCGATGCAAGGTGAACCAAAATTCTGGCACTCAGGCACCACACTGCGATTTCGTGCATAAAAACGGCATAAAAAATTTCTCTGCCAAAACATCGTCTGATGCATAGCCCTGGTAGATAATGAAAGTCAAATAAAGGCATTTTGGCAACATTGTAATCCAAAGTAAGACAAGTATCTTCATTCAATATTGTGTAGCTGTGATGTACTGTTAGTGCTAGTAGTAGAGTTCTACATTAGTAAACACGTTAAAGGGTTTGCCACTCGCTCTAGGTGCCCTTTCTTATTTTTTAGTTTCGATATGCCCAAAAACGCCGTAACATACATTAATTCTTCAGCTACACATATCCTACAACTGCAGTTTCTTACTGTCAAACATTAATTATACATCAGACACGTCAGAAATACTAAAGCAGAATAATTATCATTGAAAAGTACATCACTCCTCATAGGAAAGAAATAACTACAAAAATTTATGAATATGAACATATCACTCATACGTACTACAATCGGTAAGAGGACATTAGTAGTACTTTTTACACCATTAGTGATAGCGTATCAATAGACAAATAAGCATGTAGCAGTGTTATATTTATAAGAGAACAAAGTAAACAGCTAGAGGCAAAAAATGTACGTTTTTAAAAATGGAATGATAGAAACGGTTGCACTCATTTCTCTGTTAGAATTATATAATTGCATGCGTTTTGTTTAAGACGTACTGTAATTCCTGTACAACGCTTAAGAGCACATAAAACATATGACACTCTCTAAACTTGTTGTTGTTGTGGTCTTCAGTCCTGGTTTGACGCAGCTCTCCATACTACTCTATCCTGTGCAAGCTTCTTCATATCCCAGTACTTACTGCAACCTACATCCTTCTGAATCTGCTTAGTGTATTCATCTCTTGGTCTCCCGCTACGACTTTTACCCTCCACGCTGCCATCCAATGCTAAATTCGTAATCCCTTGATGCCTCTGAACGTGCCCTACCAACCGGTCCCTTCTTCTTGTCAGGTTGTGCCACAAGCTCCTCTTCTCCCCTATTCTATTCAATACCTCCTCATTAGTTATGTGATCTAACCATCTAATCTTCAGCATTCTTCTGTAGCACCACATTTCGAAAGCTTCTATTCTCTTCTTGTCCAAACTATTTATCGTCCATGTTTCAATTCCATACATGGCTACACTCCATACAAATACTTTTAGAAGCGACTTCCTGACACTTAAATCTATACTCGATGTTAACAAATTCCTCTTCTTCAGAAACGCTTTCCTTGCCATTGCCAGTCTACATTTTATATCCTCTCTACTTCAACCATTATCAGTTTTTTTGCTCCCCAAATAGCAAAACTCCTTTACTACTTTAAGTGTATCATTTCCTAATCTAATTCTCTCAGCATCACCCGAATTAATTCGACTACATTCCATTATCCTCATTTTTTCCAAGTCCTTTGCTGTCTCCGACAGAATTACAATGTCATCGGCGAACCTCAAAGTTTTTATTTCTTCTCCATGGATTTTAATACCCTCTCCGAATTTTTCTTTTGTTTCCTTTACTGCTTGCTCAATATACAGATTGAATAACATCGGGGAGAGGCTACAACCCTGTCTCACTCCCTTCCCAACCACTGCTTCCCTTTCATGCCTCTCGACTCTTATAACTGCCATCTAGGTTGTGTACAAATTGTAAATAGCCTTTTTCTCCCTGTATTTTACCCCTGCCACCTTTAGAATTTGAAAGAGAGTATTCCAATCAACATTGTCAAAAGCTTTCTCTAAATCCAAATTGCTAGAAACGTAGGATTGCCTTTCCTTAATCTTTCTTCAAAGATAAGGTGTAGAGTCAGAATTGCCTCACGTGTTACAACATTTCTACGGAATCCAAACTGATCTTCCCCGAGGTCGGCTTCTACTAGTTTTTCCATTCGTCTGTAAAGAATTCGCGTTAGGATTTTGCAGCTGTGACTTATTAAACTGATAGTTCGGTAATTTTTACATCTATCAACACCTGGTTTCTTTGGGATTGGAATTATTATTCTTTTTGAAGTCTGTGGGTATTTCGCCTGTGTCATATATCTTGCTCACCAGATGGTAGAGTTTCGTCAGGACTGGCTCTCCCAAGGCCGTCAGTAGTTCTAATGGAATGTTGTCTACTCCCGGGGGCCTTGTTTCGACTCAGGTCTTTCAGTGCTCTGTCAAACTCTTCACGCAGTATCGTATCTCCCATTTCATCTTCATCTACATCATCTTCCATTTCCATAATATTGTCCTAAAGTGCATCGCCCTTGTATAGACCCTCTATATACTCCTTCCATCTTTCTGTTTCCCTTCTTTGCTTAGAACTGGGTTTCCATCTGAGCACTTGATATTCATGCAAGTGGTCCTCTTTTCTCCAGAATCCCTTTAATTTTCGTGTAGGCAGTATCTATCTTTCCCCTAGTGAGATAAGCCGCTACATCCTTACATTTGTCCTCTAGCCATCCCTGCTTAGCCATTTTGCACTTCCTGTCGATCTCATTTTTGAGACGTTTGTATTCCTTTTTGCCTGATTCATTTATTGTACTTTTATATTTTCTCCTTTCATCAATTAAATTCAATATTCCTTTTGTTACCCAAGGATTTCTACTAGCCCTCGTCCTTTTACCTACTTGATCCTCTGCTGCCTTCACCATTTCATCCCTCAGAGCAACCCATTCTTCTTCTATTGTATTTCTTTCCCCCATTCCTGTCAATTGTTTCCTTATGCTCTCCCTGAAACTCTGTACAAACTCTGGTTTAGTCAGCTTATCAAGGTCCCATCTACTTAAATTACCACCTTTTTGTAGCTCCTTCAGTTTTAATCTACATTTCATAACGAATAGATTGTGGTCAGAGTCCACATCTGCTCCTGGAAACGTCTTACAATTTAAAACCTGGTTAATAAATTTCTGTCTTACCATTATTATTTATTTATTTATTTAGCGTATGGCTCATAACATCACAGTAAAAATTACAGAAACAACACGATTAAAAAAAATCACATATGTATAAACAGAGCAATAAATAACAGTTTGTATATAAGGACACCGCCAATTGTAAAGTTACACTCACAGAAGACCAGTCACAAGCAGACGTCCAGCTTAGATAGTAAATAGTCGATTGCCTCTTGGGTCGCCATTAGGAAATCTTGTGGGTCACCCTCGTATGCCCTTAGTGGGCATTCCTGCACGATGTGTTTGACCGTCTGTCTCTCAGCGCCACAGTCGCAAGCGGCCGAAGGAAGTTTACCCCATCTGTGTAAGGAGTCGGCACATCTCCCACAGTTGGTTCTGATGCGATTAAGAGTTGACCAAACTTTGCGAGGGCAATCAAATCCTTTTGGTTTACTAAAGATGCATGGCATACTGTGGCAGTTTACTACTGTTCTGCTCTCCCAGGGTTCTTCCAAGTATACAACCTTCTTTCATGATTCTTAAACCAAATGTTAGCTATGATTAAGTTAAGCTCTGCGCAAAATTCTACCAGGCGGCTACCTCTTTCATTTCTTAGCCCCAATCCATATTCACCTACTATGTTTTCTTTGCTCCCTTTTCCTACTCTTGAATTCCAGTCACCCATGACTATTAAATTTTCGTCTCCCTTCACTACCTGAATAATTTCTTTTATCTCATCACACATTTCATCAATTTCTTCATCATCTGCAGAGCTAGTTGGCATATAAACTTGTATTGATGTAGTAGGCGTTGGCTTCGTGTCTACCTTGGCTACAATAATACGTTCACTGTGGTGTTTGTGGTAGCTTATCCGCACTCCTGTTTTTTATTCATGATTAAACCTATTCCTGCATTACCCCTATTTGATTTTGTATTTATAGCCCTGTATTCACCTGACCAAAAGTCTTGTTCCTCCTGCCACCGAACATCACTAATTCCCACTATATCTAACTTTAACCTATCCATTTCCCTTTTTAAATTTTCTAACGTACATGCCCGATTAAGGGATCTGACATTCCACGCTCCGATCCGCAGATCACCAGTTGTTCTTTCTCCTGATAACGACGTCCTCCTTAGTAGTCCCCGCCCGGATATCCGAATGGGGGACTATTTTACCTCCGGAATATTTTACCCAAGAGGACGCCATCATCATTTATCCATACAGTAACGCTTCATGCCCTCGGGAAAAATTACGGCTGTAGGTTCCCCTTGCTTTCAGCCGTTCGCAGTACCAGCACAGGGAGGCCGTTTTGGCTAGTGCTACAAGGCCAGATCAGTCAATCATCCAGACTGTTGCCCCTGCAACTACTGAAAAGGCTGCTGCCCCTCTTCAGGAACCACACGTTTGTCTGGCCTCTCAACAGATACCCCTCCGTTGTGGTTGCACCTACGGTACAGCCATCTGTATCTCTGAAGCACGCAAACCTCCCCACCAACGGCAATGTCCATGGTTCATGGGGGGTAAAATACGCTTGGACGCAGAATCGATTTCTCAAACTCGAGTACTCTAACACAAAACTCTATCCACTTCGACGAGCAACCACAGCTACGTACTCTTAGTTCTGAATGAAGAATTGTTGCACAAGTATTGGCTTGCTTTGACTACCACTCTCTAACGAAAAAGTGGCGAAATTTTGATAAAGGCTTTTTTGTACTATTGGAATGCAGAGAATTGCAATGTAGTATCCAAACGTTAGAACTTTTACTCACTCTGTAAACCTAAAAGACACCTAATACCGTCTGCATGTTGTGAAGGGAAATGACTAGTCTTTTTTCTTTTCAAATGAGAACACCTGTCCAAAAACTTTTACTGTGCGCTCAGGCATCAACAGTTCATTGGAATTAATAAATTGAGATGGTCGGTATTCTTACCATTTATCAAGACACATCATCTCCGGAAATGGTTGGGCGGTGTGCAGCGTCGGAGTCAGAATTTTGCCCAACTGATTTCCATGCACATCGATGGTGTAGAGCCTGGTGCACATTCTAAAGTAAGTGCGATCTTGACTTCTGTATTTCAGTCACAGAGAGTTTGTCCTACTCCGAGGTCACATTAGCAGGTCACAGAAAATAGTCAAGAGGCGTGAGATCAGGTGACGTTGTTGTCCTCCACTGACAATTCACCGATCCGGTTGTATGATGTCCTAATGGTGTCCCACTTTACATCAAAAGCAACCAACATTCTGTCGATTCGCATCCAAATTATCTGACTAACCTATTATGGCACATCATCTAAGAAAAGAACACTTCTAGGAAAAATTAGGCAGGTCGCTCGTGTTAGCCTTCTTGGCTTTAGCTGCGATTAGTAAGCACAGCAGAATATTGAGCTCCTATCTTTATAAGTAGCAACCGTGCCAACAACCTCAGGAAGTAAGTCAGTGCAACAATGCATGTGGTCATAAGCTTTCTTAAAAATGGCATATTCAGGCAACGCAATGGGCATTCTTACACTGACGCTGAATGCTGTTGTCTAGACTGATAAAAATTTAACATCATAATCGTACCGTATATGTAAGATGTTTATGTGTCATCCATTCTTCATTAGTACAGTTGTATCTTATTACTGATACCATTTGTTCTTCCAAACGCTAAGTAAGTTAACCGTCCATTGATTTGACCACACGTTACCCCAGGCTTTATGATTACGAGGGATCTATGTTACTAACTTCTGACACTGTACGCATACGGATTTTCGTCTGTCCGAATATGAATATTTTGCAGTTTCTCATACCGTCACGAATAAAAGCCAATTCATCGATGAATGGCACCGAAGTCGGCAGTTGGGGCTAGAGTGTGCGGCGCTGTAAGTAGCATTGTGCTAAATTTATTCGTAAGGATAGTCCATCGCTACTACGGCCTGGTGTTCTAGAAGATGGTGTGGCAGTATCTCTTGTTCACTGACGACTGTCGACACATCATGAGGTGAGTACAACTCTTCCGGCACTTGGCGAGTAATAGGTGACTGTTCCTTTTCAAACTGTTCCAAAGCGTCCTATTCAAAGTAACAATCATGGACGCCGTCATCCACTTTTGAAACTTAAGGCTGGGTAGGACGGGCCGACATAGAGCAGGAGAGGCACCACAGGACATTTTCATTTCCACTGTCTATACTTTTACAAATAAATTCATAAAACTTTGGCAGCATGACCAGGAAGGATTCAGAATTCACACCAATAGCAGTGGAAGTTCGAAAACATAACGAAGTAATTTTCTTTTAGGTGTGAAATTTCATCATTTTTTTCACTTACTAATGGCAGCATTTGTTGCTATAGGTACACTTTTCTTCATAAGTACGAGAGATGGTTCGATGAATTTTGCACAACATACAAGCCGGCCGCGGTGGTCTAGCAGTTCTGGCGCTGCAGTCCGGAACTGAGGGACTGCTACGGTCGCAGGTTCGAATCCTGCCTCGGGCATGGGTGAGTGTGTTGTCCTTAGGTTAGTTAGGTTTCAGTAGTTCTAAGTCCTAGGGGACTTATGACCTAAGATGTTGAGTCCCATAGTGCTCAGAGCCATTTGAACCATTTGAACCACAACATACAAACCATAATTAAAGGTGTTTGAAACTCTAGAATTGTTCAAATCTATTAAAAACTGTGGTAAAAATTGAGGTAATTAACCACAAAATTTGTGTTTCTTCTAAACATGAAGTTTCAAATACAACAGATCATTTGGATTTTTCATAAATTAAATAAATTCTAGAGTTTCATACACCTGTAAGTATGGTACGTATGCTGTGCAAAATTCATCGAAGAATCTCTCTAACATATGAAGAAAAGTGTACCTATACCAACAAATGCAGCCATTAGTAAGTGAAAAAATGACGAAATTTCACAATTTAAAAAAATTATTTTTTTATGTTTTCGAACTTTCACTGCAATGAGCGTGAATCCTGAATCCTTCCTGGTGCTGCTGACGAAGTTTTATAAATTTATTTGTAAAAGTATGGACACTGGAAATTAAAATGTCCTGTGATGCCTCTCCTGCTCCTAGTCGGCCCGTTTGACGTCCTACCCCCCCCCCCCCCCCCTTTAATAGAATACAGGAATGTTGAATAGTTATCAAAACAGTATTGACAATCCCTACCATAAGTATCGACTAAATTTATGAGTACTATACGATATTACAATGAAAGTAGTGCAGGACAATACGTCGAGAGCATAGGTTTCGCGGGAGGCGTTCCAGAGATAAATCCCTGCCGTCGCGTTATCCTCTGTGCCCTCAGTGGCTCAGACGGATAGAGCGTCTGCCTTGTAAGCAGGAGATCCCGCGTTCGAATCCCCGTCGGGGCACACATTTTCATCTGTCCTCGCTGACGTATGTCAACGCCTGTAAGCAGAAAAGGGTGTTCATTTCATTGTAATTTCATTCTAACGAGCTGCATGGTCACCGATGGTATCTGTTCTTTCGGACATGTCCGAAAGAACAGATACCATCTCAGTATATACTATACGATATGTACAGGAAAAGCTTCATACCTGCACGTACAGTTCGAAAAACTATAGGTGTAAAATGCGATACTTACTTGCAACCTCCCAGTGAATAGCTGGAAACGCCAAAAGAGGCGGAGTATTCCTGTTGCGAAACCCTTCCGCATTAAATACTGTAGCAGTTCTGCCGTTGCAATCAACTTCTTCGTATGCAAACAGTGATTCAGTCGCTTCGTTACCTGAGTACTGAAACACGTCGTAATGCTGTAAATAGTACTGCACTGCTACCGCAAGCAACCAGTTATGATGGGAATGAGGAACCGAGACAGTTGCAGCGTTAAGCTGACGAACGCTGTTAGGTGCACCAATTTATCTTCCATTAGCCTTATGGTAAGTTGGTTGCCTTACTATTTATTGTACAAAACACAACCGAATACATATTGAAATAACCGTATCCAGACTTTGAAAGGTGTGTGCCAGAACTGTCCATTGCACTTTCAATTTTGTAACAATCCGAGGGCGGAACATGGGAGCGCGATTCTAAGTATTGTTGGGAGACGAGGTCTGTTTGCGAGAGTAGTAGTGTCTGTCGAGAGCTCTGAGACAGAAGACGTGTCACGCTACCCTCACGGCGGTGATGGGAGATCTTCCCAGATTCAAGGCCTGATTTCATCTAAATAGCCAGGAGAGATTTAGATGGCTTACCTACGCTTGAAGATGGAATTAGAGGTAAAATTCACAAACGTAGCGGAAAAGCAATTGCAGGATTAGGCTCGCGATTGTTAGTCCGAGTTTACAATAATCCCATGTTTCGCTTGCCAGTGAAAGAAGCCTCCTTATCCTTCAAATAATAATTATTATTCTCCACATCTAAATAATATGCTGTGGTTAATTACATGTTAATGTTATGATTTATACCTATGTCATTGTTATTGTCACTGTCTATTATTTCTGAAGCTTTCAATAGACTTAATTTATGAAATATCCCTTCTCTCTACATATTTAGTGGTTAACAAGACCCAAATAAACTTCTTTTCATTAAATTCATTCTTAGTAACAATAAGCTTTAGCCGCTGCTGCTGCATGCTGCTGCACATTGCTGTAAACCACATAGGAACAGACAGTGATCTAAAGAGGTGAGTGTAAAACTTAAGGCCAAAAAAAGAGACACTGACACACCACAACATGTCATGTACTCTAATCCAGTAAATTCCGTTGCTTAAGTCAGATTCTGTACCATTTGTAAATTCTTGTTCAAATACGTAGCTTATCCTAATGTTAGTTTTATCTTTCTCATGTAACGATCTGTTGAGGGCTTAAATGATAAAGAAACTGACACTAATACAACACGCACAGTGTTAGGCAGGTTAGATTCCGTTTACTGGTAGCTCAGGTTGCTTATCGAGTCCATTTTCACAGACGAACATAGGCAATATTGGCTGTAGCTACGTTAAATATATTAGTTGCATGTAAGTTACACATGCCGAACTCTGTTGCTACGCGACACCATTGGAAATTATAAAAACACAATGAGGTCAACATTACACTCGGACAGTGTTTACAGCTGCGCTGCCTTTGTCCATCGATGTTAATTATAAGAATTGCGTGTGACATATTTCACGACTCACTGTCGTTGACTAAGAATTAGGAACATCATATTTTTTGTGTGTGACATTACTGTTTCTAAGTGGCAGACAATTTATCTTGCATAGCAGAAATCGTTATCTCTGTTTTGTAAGTGATTTTGTAACGAGATGGATTCGTTGGTGAGAAATTCTTTTCTGGCATTCTTTGCTGATTATTACTAACGATGGCTCACAACACAAAATCAGCTCTTCGCATTAGAGACCTTAGGGAACTTCCAAATACAGACACCACTAATGATGAGATTAACTCTACAGAACATTTCCAGCATTCAGAGACCGAAGCTGAAAATGTTTACCCAGATAATGAGACACAAGTTTCTACTGCCTTACTACAGGGGTCAAACAATGTAACGGATGACCTCAGTAGCAACGCAGAAAGCACCACCGAATTAACAAATAGTGAAGTGTCACAGCACAGTGACACAACACGACAAATCATTTCAGAGACAATACATTCAGGTTCCGCAAGTCGTGCTGAGGTAGAAGCAGCACGTAAATGGCTTCACATAACGGCAATGTTCCATTTGGTACAAATGACTCATGGAAAACGCTGTTAGAAACCATGTTTTACAAGCCTAAACAGGATACACTTACAATGACAGAAGACTAGCAAACTCAAATCGTGCGGATTAAAAAAATGTCGCAAACAGATCTGCACACTCAAATCTCGACGTCGCAAACAGAAAATACAACAATTCTGAATGAATTGGCCAAAACGCTGCATGAACAATTTTTTCCTAAAGTGCAGACTTTAGAAACTAGAATTAACACCGTTGAGACTGTGCAAACCTAACAAACAGAAAGAATCTCAAGGATTGAGACAGGTTTCCAAAAGCACAAGCAGAATACGTTAACTGCCGTTAAAGCAGCAATACCCAACACTTTGACCAAGGATCTCACACAGCACTGCGATCAAAATGCCTGTAAAATTATATAAATTTACACCAAAACAGATTCTACAGAAGAAACAGTTCATTCTGTTGTAGAGCAGTTAGGCACTGACGATCTAACGACAAAGGTTGCAGCCTTGTCGAACAATGTAGACGCAAGCTCTGACGTCACTGCGTCTGTGCACTTCTCCCAAATGGAAGAGTATTTAAAAATGAAACGTGTACAGGAAGGGCAAGTGCTCGTCAACATGAAAGTGGAAGTAGATTAATTTCTTTAGAACGAAAAATTCTTAAAGCTTTAAAAATAGTAGTTCCTACTGGTGCGCCAAGAGATTCTGAAATTAGGCAACAATCGGAATGCGTCAGACGTCAGATACCCGTCGACCGTATAGGGGTCAATATTAGAGGACAGCCTCATTCAGAACCCATTTGCACCAGTGTCTAACAACCGGAATATTACAATAGGCATCAATCAGAACAATCGATGAGATTCCATCCCCACAATTTTGAACCAAGAAGGGACGAAAATATAAAACATTCGTAAGGCTAGTAAGGAAATACACACAAGGTCCTGGCTTGAGTAATTCCATTTTTCTTTACCCTCTGAATGTTCGATTGCATACAAGTAGAAATTCATGTACTCTTATTTGGAAAATGAGCCGGCTTCTAGAATTCATTCAATAGCAGAACAATGCCAAATTTCAACACGCTTTTTTGACGGCTTACTGGTCTCTCACAACGCAGTCATACGTAAAAACCAGCATATTAAACCAGAAACCGTTTGGAAGATCGGAATTTACCACCCCAACATTTTACTTTGAGGACATGGTGCGTAGAAACCAGTATTTAGACAATCCGCACAGTCCAGCAGAACTTATTGGTATTTGCATAAAAAAAACTACGCACTTACATAACACATGTCATTGTAGCTAGTAGATGCAAAGACGATAGTGAAATCCGCATTTTTAAAATCTATGGTATAATGTTTGGGCTGTCTCATTTCATCAGCAGGCATGGAACCGGACCCCGACAAACTGCAATGCATTAGGTTGCTCTCTTCACCCACTAATGAGCAAGAAGTTCGCAGTTTCCTCTGATCAATCGATTTTTATTGTAGATTTCTAAACTTAAAAATTATTACAATGCCAAGATTGTATGCTCCCACAAGGAAAAACGCACTGTGGGATTGGGATGAGCAGGCTGAAATGGAATTCCAATGCTTGAAGAAAGCACTGCTTGATGTTAAAATATTAGGTCATCCAGACTTATCCAAAGATTTTTTCTTGTCTACAGACCTTTCCATGGTTGGGCTTGGGGCTCACCGGTTTCAAGAGGCGGAGGAAAATGGTGTTAATGTACAATGGAGCATAGCCTTTGGTAGTCGTGTTCTGACAAAATCAGAACGAAATTACTCAGTCACAGAACTGGAGCTGTTAGTCGTTATATGGGCTTTCATGAAATTTCGTCATTTTCTATATGGTAAATAAAGGAAGGTGTATACAGACCATCGTGCACTGCAATTTCTAATCTCTTCAAAACTGACACAAGAGCGCCTAAGACGCTGGGCTCTGTATCTTTTCAAGAATTTCAAATGACCATTATCCACATCCCTGGTGAGGAGAATACGGTTGCAGATACCCTGTCTCGTGCACCAATTGCACTATCTAGAAATAACAAGGAAGATCAACATGACAATAATTTCAGTCTTCTTTACATAAAGTAAGTCATATTTGAAAATTCAGTTTCGTCCTCATTACAGAACATTGGGAAAGAGCAGGATAAGGTTCCAGTATGGAATGACATTAAGGAGAAGTGGCAAGACAAAGCTAACACCGAAATTAGGCAGTATTACCCGGTCAGGAATAATATTCTCTTTAAACGTAATTCTGGTAACAATTCTTTTTGGGTGGTATGTATACCTGATGAGCTAGTGAACAAACTCATCTGGTACATTCACCTTAGTTATAAACATTATGGTGCATGTAAGTGCTTCTATACACTTCGCCGCAATATGCTACTTTAATAATATGGTGAAGAGAATTAAAAATGTCCGCAACAGATGTAAGCTTTAACACAAAGCAAAGTCAGCCACTGTGTCACTTCAGACCCCTTTGTTTCCTATTATCGGCGTAAAACTGAGGCATGTAGCAGCAGTTGATTTATTAGGTCAGCAAATGGGTATGCTTACATTTTTGTAGCAGTTAAGTTGACATCAAAATACATTGCACTCACTCCCTTGAGAAAAGCTACTGCAAGGACAGTTGCTGCAGTTTTCTTAAAAAAAATTCCTAAAAGATGTAGGCCACCTTCATAAGGTTATATCTTAAGATGTAAGCTTTAACACAAAGCAAAGTCAGCCACTGTGTCACTTCAGACCCCTTTGTTTCCTACTATCGGCGTAAAACTGAGGCATGTAGCAGCAGTTGATTTATTAGGTCAGCAAATGGGTATGCTTACATTTTTGTAGCAGTTAAGTTGACATCAAAATACATTGCACTCACTCCCTTGAGAAAAGCTACTGCAAGGACAGTTGCTGCAGTTTTCTTAAAAAAAATTCCTAAAAGATGTAGGCCACCTTCATAAGGTTATATCTTAAGATGTAAGCTTTAACACAAAGCAAAGTCAGCCACTGTGTCACTTCAGACCCCTTTGTTTCCTATTATCGGCGTAAAACTGAGGCATGTAGCAGCAGTTGATTTATTAGGTCAGCAAATGGGTATGCTTACATTTTTGTAGCAGTTAAGATGACATCAAAATACATTGCACTCACTCCCTTGAGAAAAGCTACTGCAAGGACAGTTGCTGCAGTTTTCTTAAAAAAAAATTCCTAAAAGATGTAAGCCACCTTCATAAGGTTATATCTTATAATGGGTCCCAGTTCCATTCCCATACTTGGGTATGCATGCTATGTCGACAGAAAATAAAACCTGTTTTTATTTCCCTGTACTAGCCAGCATCTAATCCGATGGAATGTAGTATGAAAGAGATCAATAAATAGTGCAGACTGTACTGTTACAGTAAACACAGAACATGGGACTCCCATATTCACATATTTCTGGACATAAACTAGTTACCACATGACTCCACATCATTACCTCCTATCCTAGCTCTCAAAAACGAACAACCATCGGATAGGATCATGGAAATGGTACCCTTTTGACAACAAGAAAGTTAAGCCACAGAGTAGTTCTAAATACTGCACTGCACAAAATAAGAGAGGTGGCAGAATGAAGATTTAAAGTTCTCTGTAAAAGGATCACAGTATTAAAATTTTTCTGTTAATCAGAAGGTATTGGTTAAGAGTCACCGTCTCTCAAATAAAGGTAAGAGTCTTAGTAACAATTCTTTCCTGATATACAATGGCCCATTTCGCATTCGTCACATTGTTCACAACAATGCGGTTTTACTGGAAACTTTACATACTCACAAGAGTAAAGGCCTACATCATATTTCACACATAAAGCCATTCATTTGAATAAGCTGGTATTTTCAAGTATAATCTTCCATGTATACTTTCTATGTTACGTGTTACTTTTAAGGTGTATTTTCTTCATTAGGTTAACAATAAGTATCCACTCAAGGTAAGAAAATACGACTCCACAAGAAGCTTTCAAGAGACAGCGAAATGAGAGTGAAGTATTTCTTTTCTTTTTCTTTTCCTTTAGCTTGACGCAGCTGGCCACAAGGTAGGTCAAGGTCAGAGGCATTAGCGGGAATTTGCCGCCTAGAATAGGACGCTGTTACGAGTTCACCTTTTTTGTGTGCACCTCCAGCGGACAGGTCGTAAAAATACGTCACAACCCTCACAGAAGCATTCCTTTTAAGAGAGAAACAGATTTACTTTCCTCCGCGGAAAATAATTCCTCTGTCATTCTACTTTCAAATAATCAGTAACTTTTAATGCGAACATTTTAGGTTAGGCGTTATCGTGACTGTTATTGACATTAAATGAGACAACAAGTTTACTGTTACCAGTCACTGTTTATTTATCTCCACAACGCGTTTCAAAGGTTTAAACCCCCATCATCAGGTGGATTTACATTTGTTAATATGACATTTGTGTGTGTGTTGTGTTACGATTTTTTGGAGGAACGTGTGGCACTGTCCCCAGTGGTCACATGTTTCTTTCACAGTCGTAACACATCACACGTATACTATCATGATAGTGATGTGTTACAACTGTGCAGACTGTACTGTCACAGTAAACACAGAACATGGGACTCCCATATTCACATATTTCAGGACAAAATAAACGAGTTACCACATGACTCCACGTCGTTACCTCCCATCCTAGCTCTCAAAAATGAACAGCCATTGGTTAGGATCATGGAAATGGTACCCTTATGACAACAAGTAATTTAAGGCACAGAGTACTTCTAAATACTGCACTCCACAAAATAAGAGAGGTGTCACTGTCTAGAAATAACAAGGAAGTTCAACATGACAATAATTTCAGTCTTCTTTACATAAAGAAAGTCATGACAATTCCTTTCACA